>NC_066514.1:740254-853991 GCF_024679095.1 Eriocheir sinensis
GATCATAAACAATGCTGGATCTGTCTACATTCGTGAAACCATTAAGGCTTTTAAAATTCTGATCAGTTTTTCTCGCTGGAGGCGACGTTTCTCAAGAGAGAACATGTTATGGGTAGAAAGCCTTTCTTCGTAGGATTTATGGTTATGCAGCAAGGAAGGATCATTTCGTTGCCCGGACGCTGAACACCTTCTAATTTAGCAATATCCTCTGCATGGTGGGGGGAGACCAAACTGTACCCGCATATTCCAAGTGGGGCCTGACTAAATTGTTGTAGAGCGGAGTATTACATCTTTATTCTTTGAATACAAAGTTTCTTTTAATGAAGTTTCAACATTCTGTTCGCTTTATTTGCTGCATCGATGCATTACAGTGAGAATTTGAGGGTTTGACGCGATTTTGACTCAAGTCTTTGACGCATTGAACGCTTTTGAGTTTAACGTGCCGCGCATTTCGTATTCGAACTTCTTATTCCTCGTTCCAATCCTTGAAGCGACCTGGCACTTGTTTACGTTAAAGGGCATTCCCATTCATCCGACCGTTGAAATTTTGTAAAATCCTCTTTGAGGCTTTGCCTGTCTTTGTCAGTTGCAGAACCGAGTTCTACAATCTTTGTGTCGTCTGCAAAATTCTACTTAATGCGAAGTTATTGGAGTCCAACATCCACGTCAGTTGATGAAAATAATGAAGAGCACTGGGCCAAGGATTCGAGCTTCCCCGAGGGGACGCTACTCACAGGTGACAAAGCGCCCACTTGAGTTAAATCCGTCAATCACTACCTTGTTGTCTGTTGCTTTAATCCAATTAAGATCCATTGGTTTATTTGACCGTCAATCACTTCATTTGCTTTAATTCTGTAAAAAGGTAATTTATGATGCGGACTTTTAACCAAACGCTTTCTGAAATCAAGATAGACTACGTCCAGTGATTTGGTTACGTCATAACAGGTGAAGAGGTCGTTATAAAAGGTGCTAATAGGTTTGGATAGGCAGGATCTTTTGTTCGAAGTCATGTTGTGAGAGTCCCCAATCAATGAGTGGCTTTCAAGGTAATTCACAATTTTGTTCCCCTAATTATGCCCTCTGGGTAGCTCACCTTTCCACAAACCGAAGTTAGACTAATGGGCCTGTAATTACCTGGTACTTTTTTGTCTCCTTTCTTGAAAATCGCGTGTCACGTTATTTTTTCCAATCTGAAGCGACGATGCCTTGTCGCAAGGACATATTGAATACGGTTGTGAGGAGAGGAGAGATTATTGTTTGTTTCTTTTTCAGCAGAGTTGATATACTTTGTCAGGTCCAGGACTTTTTATTTGTTTTTTTAAGTGAATGGAGAGCTTTAAGGACTTCTAATCGGTTGTTATTTCAAAAATTAGCAAATGCATGCTCGAGATTTACAATAGTGTCTGGTGTTGGTGGTAGCGGCGAGGAAGACTGTTAGTATTAAAACACCGAGGAAAAGTAATTGTTTAAGAGGTTTGCAATGTTGGCTGTCAGTCACTAGTGCAATTGTCGCTGTTTGTTAAAGGTCCAATGTACCACTTTTGATCGCCTTTTCTGTTGTTTTTGCGCAATCGAAGAAAGATTTCGGATTATTTTTACAGTTGGCTGTAATATTTTCTTTCTGTGTATCTACGGCGCTTGTCTGGACCTACTAGTCTTTTTACTCGTCGCCTGGCAAGTGTTCCTATTATAAAGTCTAATGTTTTTTCGGGCGTGCTTTTGTTCTTTTCTTTTTTTAACCTGTAAAACAATTTTCTTCATTGACTGATTGTTTAATTTCGCTTATTAAACCACGGTGGGCTTTATTAGTGTTAATTCGCTTCTCGCACAAGGGGACGAATGCAGTGTTTCTTGGCTGAGTGAGTAAGTGATTGTTAAGGCTTTAGCTGTAGGCTTCCCTACGTTGACGTCATATCTGATAGTTGTATTTCTGTTAGTTTTGGTTGATTTCTATTAGAAGGGTTAGCTCTTTTTGAAATTGGGCACCTTTACTTTATTTTCAGTCACTCGATGATTGAGCTTTTAATGTCGACGCGCACTTAATTCTCTATGATCGCAAGAACCGAGGTGTTTCCTACCGTGACACTTATTGATTATTAGCGTTATCTTGGGTCGTTATAATGCTGTCGAGTATATTATTTTGTCAGAGTTGGCTCAGAAACCATTTGGCTTATACCTTTCTTCTAGAAATTTGATCATCTATGTGACTCTGCCTTCTGTACCTGACAGTGTCGCCTTAGTCGATATGGGGGAGGGGTTAAAGTCTCCTAATATCAGTGGAGTCGCTGTTATTAAGGACTGCCTTAAGACGCTGTACATTTCAAGCGTCGTCATCGAATGATTGCCCGAGGTCTGTAGAAGACAGGATATATTTAAGTTGACTTTTGCAATGTTTACTTCGCACGCACAAATGTCTCAACGTTACTGTTTCCCGGTGTTTTGTCAGTGGGTTGCAAAATAGCTTTTGACATAAAGGGCGACGCCACCGCCTCTACTACGTAGCTTATGAATAGGGATCTTTGTTGAAGAGTCTTGTAAAATATCTATGTTGTATTCCGGAACTTAAATCAATATTTGTGGTGTCGATAAATGTTTCTGGATATAATACTATGTCAAAATTCTGCTGTTAAAGCAAGAATATCTCTGTTCCATCAAATTTGTTTTTAGGCTACGCGCATTGAAACTAAGGATTTTTAGTTATCTAGAGGCTTAGTAACAGGTAGGTGGTACACTTGCGGGATCACGGTTACGGGTTTGTTGCGATGCACGTGTATGCGTCTATTTACACGTGCGGGGTGGAGGGACGTGGCCGTGACTCGCCTTTTTTGCTCGGATGACACGCACTGCCGTTGAGGAAGCCTTCCGAGTCTGGCTGCCCTGATGGGAGAAAGGTGCAATCCGTCCCTGTGGAAAGAGCTCATTTTGTCCATAGAAATTGTCCCATGCGTTTAGGAACTCCACGTCAAGCTCCCTACAAAGAGCTCCTGTAAGCGGTTGTTTAGGCTGAAGCCTTGACGCTGAAAAAGTCGCTCTCCCGCCCAAGTCCGTGGTAGAACTCCTGAAATCAAAAATGTTAGGGATTTAGTCTTATACTGCTGGATGAGCCGGCGGTACTTCTCCAGGAGTTCTCACAGACTCGGGTCGTGGTGACGTCGTTCGTACCTGTGTGAATAACAAAACAGTGAATCATTACGGTAGCCTGGGGGAGACTTCCTCAAAGAGCAGCAGTTATGTCGTCGATCCCAGCACCAGGATAGCAATAGTTCCGGGCCTTCGACGAGGAACTCTAAGCTGCAGAACTCCAAACGACCTGCTGGCGAATCATGGAGTCACCCACCAGGAAGGTGCCTCCCTGCTCGTCCTCCTCCTCCAGAATGGCAAACCTGTTGAAGCCAATGAACAGGATAAATCGCTTTGTCTCGGCTGGCTTGGCTCCTCCATTCACGACGTGTGAAGCCATCATGGTCGGTGCCACTCAGCATCCCCTCCCGTTGCGTGGTGTGTTGTCCGCTGGTGTCGACGGTACCGCTGAGGGGCAAGGGGGCGCGTTGGAGAAGGCCTAAATTGGGCACCCGCTAAGCAACGTTAGCCTGGATGAATTCCTGCAAGGAGGCAACATATGAGAAAAGCTCTATTATTTTATTCTGACCTTGCTTCCATCTTCTCTCTTGCTCCTGCAGTTTTGTCTCGAGATGCTGCTGGTGCGAGAAAGCTTCCTATTATTTTATTCTGACCTGCTTCCATCTTCTCTCTTCTTTGCCCTGCAGTCTTGTCTTGAGATGCTGCCTGGTGAGAGAAAGCTCTATTATTTTATTCTGCCCTTCTTCCATCTTTCTCTTCCCTGCTCCTGCAGTCTTTGTCTTCGAGATGCTGCCTGACAGACATTGGTCGACAGACAGCAGAACGCCCTGTAAAAAGTGAGCTGAGAAGCTACTGTTACAAACACTGGCACTTCTTAGGCGCCATCTTAGCTGAAATGAAAGAGATAAAACACAGAGTGAAGGGGATTAGGAAAGGGGGTGAGGTGTGTGGAGAGGTAGTTTAGTAATGGAGGAAAAAGGAGAGAGAGGAGGAGAGAAGGGATGGGAGGGTGGAGTGGAAGAGGGGGAAAGAGAGGTGAGATCAAGGAGGGTTTAGGAAATAGGTGAGGGTGGGGAGAGAGAGAGAGATTAGGGAAGGGATGTGGAGGTGAGTAAAGAGGGGGAAAGGGAGAGGCAGGTGAGGGAGGTGTGTGAGATCAAGGAGGGTTAGAGAAATAGGTGAGGTGGGAGAGAGGAGGAGAGGGAAGAGATGTGGAGGTGAGTAAAGAGGGGAAAGAGGAGGCGGTGAGTGGAGGTTTGTGAGATCAAGGAGGGTTAGGGAAATAGGTGAGGTGGGAGAGAGGAGGAGAGGAAGGGATGGAGAGGTGAGTAAAGAGGGGGAAAGGGAGGCGGTGAGGTGAGGTGTGAGATCAAGGAGGGTTAGGAATAGGTGAGGATGAGGAGAGGGAGTTTGGGAAAAGGAGGTAAGTGGAGAGAGGAGGAGTAGGAAGGGATGTGAGGTGGAGTGAGGTGTGTGAGAACAAGAAAGGTTAAGAAAGAGGCGGGAGGTAAGGTGGGTGAAGGGATGGGTAAATAGGGATGTGAGGTAAGGTGAGTGAGGGGGAGGGCTTAGGAAACATGTGGAGGTGAGGGGAGGAGTAGGAAGGGCTAATCCTCTAGGGGATGAGGAGGAGCAAAAGGGATGGGAGGTGAGCGAGGGTGGGGGGCTTAGTGAGGTGGGAAAGGGGTGTAGGAAGGTTAATCCTCTAGGGATTTAAAGAGGGTGTAATGAGGAGGAGCAGATTGAATCCTCAAGGAATTCAAAGGTGGGTTGTCGACACACCTAAATCACGCGTGAGACACTGGGAACACAAAGTCACACTCTGGACACACGAAACACTCAGAAACCCAAGCACAAGCACGACTAAACACCCTCAAGTCACTGCAAAAACACTGAAGTACAACAGCACACTCAAAACACTCTGAAACCCACGCAGAGCAATTATAAACATCCAAATCACACGTAAAAGCACTGGAAACACAATACACTGAAACGCAGAACACTCGAAAACAGCCAATCACACGCAAAAACACTGAAACAAAACAGCACACTCAAAACGCTCTGAAACCCACGCAGTACACTTAGAAGCAGCCAAATCACACGCAAAAACACCAGAAACACAACACACCTGAATCACTCTGAAACCCACGCAGAACACCCGGAAACAGCCAGATCACACCCAAAAACACAGCAAACACAACACACTTGAATCACTCTGAAACCCACGCAGAACACCCGGAAACAGCCAGAACCCACGCAAAACACCGGAAACACAACACACTTGAATCACTTGAAACCCACGCATAACACCCGGAAACATCCAGATAACACGCAAAAAACACCTGAAACACAACACACTTGAATCACTCTGAAACCCACGCAGAACACCCGGAAACAGCCAGATCACACGCAAAAACACCGGAAACACAACACACTTGAATCACTCTGAAACCCACGCAGAACACCCGGAAACAGCCAGATCACACGCAAAAACACCGGAAACACAACACACTAGAATCACTCTGAAACCCACGCAGAACACCCGGAAACAGCCAGATCACACGCAAAAAACACCGGAAACACAAATCACAGAGGCAACCACAGGCAGAAACCACAAGCGAACACACACCAAACACGTGTCGGGAAATCACAGGCAACACAAGGTCCATGTTGAAGCGTCCACAAGCGAGAAACACAACGTCCATTAAAAGAGCACGACGCCCAGAACATTGAAAACACAGGGCAAGCGATGTTGTGGGCGCAGCAGGGTGAGGTCACGACCTTCTCTCAGCAGAGGTCTGGGTGTGAATGAGAGAGAGAGAGAGAGAGAGAGAGAGAGAGAGAGAGAGAGAGAGAGAGAGAGAGAGAGAGAGAGAGAGAGAGAGAGAGAGAGAGAGAGAGAGAGAGAGAGAGAGAGAGAGAGAGAGAGAGAGAGAGAGAGAGAGAGAGAGAGAGAGAGAGAGAGAGAGAATAAAGATCAAAGGACTGCCCGATCAGTTCTCCTGCCTCCCTCGCCGCCCTTGTGTATCTGTGTTCCTGTGTTCTCCCTTCCCTGCTGCGTCCTGTCACCCTCTCCCTCGCCGCCCTTGTATTCGTGGGTGTTCTGTGTTCTCCTTCCCTGCCACAGCGTCCTGTCACCCTCTCCCCTCGCTGCCCTTTGTATTCGTGTTCCGTGTTCTCCTTCCCTGCTGCGTCCTGTCACCCCTCCTCCCCTCGCCGCCCTTGTATTCGTGTTCCGTGTTCTCCTTCCCTGCTGTGTCCTCTGTCGCCCTCTCCCGCTCACTTCCTCTCGCTCTTTGTGTTTTTGCGTGTGATCTGGCTGTCTCCCGGGGTGTTCTGCGTGGGTTTCTAGAGTGATTCAAGTGTATTGTGTTTCCGGTGTTTTGGTGTGATCTGGCTGTTTCGTTTCGGTGTTCTGCGTGGGTTTCAGAGTGATTCAAGTGTGTTGTTGTGTTTCCGGTGTTTTTGGTGTGTGATTTGGCTGCTTCTAAGTGTACTGGGTGGGTTTCCAGAGCGTTTTGAGGTGCTGTTTTGTTTGATGTTTTTGGTGCAAGATTTGGCTGTTTTTTGAGTGTTCCATGTTTCGAGTGTGTTGTGTTTCCAGTGCTTTTACGTGATTTGATGTTTATAGTGCTCTGCGGGTTTCAGAGTGTTTTGAGTGTGCTGTTGTACTCTCCGGTGTTTTTGCGAGTGACTGAGGGTGCGTTTAGTCGTGCTTGTGCTTGGGTTTCGAGTGTTTCTGTGTGTCCTGAGGTGACTTTGTGTTCCTGAGTGTCTCACTGGGTGTGATTTAGTGTGTCAAGCAACTCCACCCTTTGAATTCTGAGGATTCAATCTGCTCCTCCTCATTACACCTCTCTTTAAATCCCCCTAGAGGATTAACACTTCCTACACCCCTCTTTCCTCACCTCACCTAAGCCCCCCACCCTCGCTCACCTCTTACATCCCTTTTGAACCTCCTCATCCCTTCTAGAGGATGAGCCCCTTCCTTCCCACTCCTCCTCACCTCCACATATTTCTAAGCCCCTTCCCCCTCACTCACCTGCACTCACATCTCTATTTACCCATCCCTTCACCCACCTTACTCCTGGCCTCTTCTTAACCTTCCTTTCTTGTTCTCACACACCTCACCTCACACCTCACATCCCTTCCTACTCCTCCTCTCTCCCACTCACCTCCTTTCCCAAACTCCCTCTCACTCATCTCACCCATTTCCTAACCCTCCTTGATCTCACACACCTCACTCACCGGCCTCCCTTTCCCTCTTTACTCACCTCACATCCTCCTACTCCTCCCTCCCACCTCACCCATTTCCTAACCCTCCTGATCTCACACACCTCACTCACCGCCTCTCTTCCCTCTTTACTCACCCTATATCTCTTCCTACTCCTCCTCTCTCCCACCTCACCTATTTCCTAACCTCCTTGATCTCACAAACCCTCACTCACCGCCTCCCTTTCCCCTCTTTACTCACCTCACATCCCTTCCTACCCTCCTCTCTCCCACCTCACCCATTTCCTAAACCTCCTTGATCTCACACACCTCTCTCTTCTTTCCCCTCTTTACTCACCTCACATCCCTTCCTACTCCTCCTCTCTCTCTCACTTTTCCTCCATTACTAAACTACTCTCTCACACACCTCACCCTTTCCCTAATCCCCTTCACTCTGTGTTTTTATCTCTTTCATTTCAGCTAAGATGGCGCCTACAGCGAAGTGCAGTACTTGTAACGGTAGCTTCTCAGCTCACTTTTTTACAGGGCTGTCTCTGCTGTCTGTCGACTGTGTCTGTCCAGGCAGCATCTCGAGACAAGACTGCAGGAGCAGGAAGAGAAGATGAAAGAAGGCCAGAATAAAATAATAGAGCTTTCTCTCACCAGGCAGCATCTTTGAGACAAGACTGCAGGAGCAAGAAGAGAAGATGGAAGCAGGTCACAATAAAATAATAGGAGCTTTCTGCACTGTTGCCTCCTTGCAGGAATTCATCCAGGCTAACGTTGTTGTGGTGCCAAACCCTTTCTCCAACCGCCCCTTGCCCCTCAAAGCGGTGGTACCGTCGACAGCTCAGCGGACAACACCACGCAACGGAGGATGCTAGCGGCACTGACCATGATGGTCTTCAATCGTGAATGGAGGAGCCAAGCCAGCCAGACAAGCGATTTATCCTGTTCATTGCTTCAACAGGTTTGCTATTCTGGAGGAGGAGGACGAGCAGGAGAGCACCTTCCTGGTGGGTGACTCCATGATTCGCCAGCAGGTCGTTGAGTTCTGCGGCAGAGTTCCTCGTCGAAGACGGAACTATTGCTATCCTGGTGCTGGATCGACGACATAACTGCTGCTCTTGAGGAGATCTCCCCAGGCTACTAATGATTCACTGTTTGTTATTCACACAGGTACGAACGACGTCACCACGACCTGGTCTTCCGAGGAACTCCTGAGAAGTACCCGTAGGCTCATCCAGCAGTATAAGACCAAATCCCCTAACATTTGATTTCAGTGGAGTTCTACCACGGACTTGGGCGGAGAGCGACTTTTTCATTAAGGCCTTCAGCTTCCAAAAACAACCGCTTACAGACTCTTTGTAGGGAGCTTGACGTGGAGTTCCTAAACGACATGGGACAATTTCTATGGACAAATGAGCTCTTCCATAGGACGGATTGCACCTTTTCTCCCCATCGGGCAGCCAGACCTCTGGAAGGCTCTCAACGAAGCAGTGCAAGTGTGTCATCCGAACAAAACGAGTCACGGCCACGTCCCTCTCCACCCCTGCCCGTGTAAATTGACGCCGTGCATCACAACAAACCCGTTACCGTGATCCCGCAAGTACCACCACCTCTATTACTAAGCCTCTAGATAACTTAAAAATCCTTAGTTTCAATGCGCGTAGCCTAAGAAACAAATTTGATGAACTGAGATGTCTTGCTTTAGCAGAAAATTTTGACATAGTTGCTATAACCGAAACATTTATCGACACCACAAATATTGATTTAAGTTCCGAATACAACATAGATGGCTACAGACTCTTCAACAAAGATCGTGTAAACCGTAGAGGCGGTGGCGTCGCCCTTTATGTCAAAAGCTATTTGCAACCCACTGACAAAACACTGGGAAACAGTAACGTTGAACATTTGTGCGTGAGTAAACATTGCAAAAGTCAACTTAAATATATCTGTCACCTACAGACCTCCTGGGCAATCACTCGATGACGACCTTGAAATGTACAGCGTCTTAAGGCAGTCACTTAATAACAGCGACTCACTGATATTAGGAGACTTTAACCTCCCCATATCGACTGGGCGACACTGTCAGGTACAGAAGGTGAGTCACATAGAATGATCGAATTTCTAGAAGAAAATTATCTAAGCCAAATGGTTTCTGAGCCAACTCGACAAAATAATATACTCGACCTTGTTATAACAACCCAAGATAACCTAGTCAGTAGTGTCACGGTAGGAGAACACCTCGGTTCTTGCGATCATAAATTAGTGCGCGTCGACATAAAAGCTCAATCATCAGTGACTGAAAATAAAGTAAAGGTGCCCAATTTCAAAAGAGCTAACTTCGTAGAAACTGACAAAACCAACAGAAATACAACTATCAGATGACGGCAACGTAGAGGAAGCCTGGCTTTTAAAAATCACTTACTCACTCAGCAGAACACATTCGTCCCCTTGTGCGAGAAGCGAATTAACACTAATAAAAGCCCACCGTGGTTTAATAGCGAAATTAAACAATCAGTCAATGAAAGAAAATTGTTTTACAGGTTAAAGAAAGAACAAAGCACGCCCGAAAACATTAGACTTTATAATGATGCCAGGCGACGAGTAAAAAGACTAGTAGGTCAGGCAAAGCGTAGATACGAAGAAAATATTGCAGCCAACTGTAAAAATAATCCGAAATCTTTCTTCAGTTACATAAACAACAGAAAGGCGATCAAAAGTGGTATTGGACCTTTAACAAACAGCGATGGTGCACTAGTGACTGACAGCCAACACATTGCAAACCTCTTAAACAATTACTTTTCCTCGGTGTTTAATACTAACAGTCTTCCTCTCGCTACCACCAACACCAGTACTATTGTAAATCTCGAGCATGCATTGCCTAATTTTGAAATAACAACCGATGAAGTCCTTAAAGCTCTCCATTCACTTAAAACAAATAAAAGTCCTGGACCTGACAAAGTATATCCAACTCTGCTGAAAGAAACAAAGAGCGAAATACTCTCCTCCCTCACAACCGTATTCAATATGTCCTGCGACAAGGCATCGTCCCTTCAGATTGGAAAAAGGCTAACGTGACACCGATTTTCAAGAAAGGAGACAAAAAAGTACCAGGTAATTACAGGCCCATTAGTCTAACTTCGGTTGTAGGTAAGCTACTTGAGGGCATAATTAGAGACAAAATTGTGAATTACCTTGAAAGCCACTCATTGATTGGGGACTCAACATGGCTTCCGAAACAAAAGATCCTGCCTATCAAACCTATTAACCTTTTATAACGACCTCTTCACTGTTTATGACGTAACCAAATCACTGGACGTAGTCTATCTTGATTTCCAGAAAGCGTTTGATAAAGTCCCGCATCATAAATTACTTTACAGGTTAAAGCAAATAGGTATTGACGGTCAAGTAAACCAATGGATCGCGAATTGGTTGAGCAACAGACAACAAAGAGTAGTGATCGACGGATTTAACTCAGAGTGGGCGCCTGTCACTAGTGGCGTCCCTCAGGGCTCGGTCCTTGGCTCAGTGCTCTTCATTATTTACATCAACGACGTGGATGTTGGACTCAATAACCGCATTAGTAAATTTGCAGACGACACAAAGATTGGCAACTCGGTTCTCACTGACGAAGACAGGCAAAGCCTCCAGGAGGATTTGCACAAAATTTCAGCTTGGTCGGATAGATGGGAGATGCCCTTTAACGTAGACAAGTGCCAGGTCCTTCAAGTTGGAACGAGGAATAAGAAGTTCGAATACGAAATGCGCGGCGTTAAACTCAAAAGCGTTCAATGCGTCAAAGACTTGGGGGTCAAAATCGCGTCAAACCTCAAATTCTCACAGCAATGCATCGATGCAGCAAATAAAGCGAACAGAATGTTGGGCTTCATTAAAAGAAACTTTGTATTCAAGAATAAAGATGTAAAACTGCTCTACAACAGTTTAGTCAGACCCCACTTGGAATATGCGGTACAGTTTTGGTCTCCCCACCATGCAAAGGATATTGCTAAATTAGAAGGTGTTCAGCGTCGGGCAACGAAAATGATCCTTCCTTGCGCAACAAATCCTACGAAGAAAGACTTTCTACCCTTAACATGTTCTCTTGAGAAACGTCGCCTCCGAGGAAAACTGATCGAATGTTTTAAAATACTTAATGGTTTCACGAATGTAGACAGATCAACATTGTTTATGATCGATGACACTTTGCGCACGAGGAACAATGGCGTAAAACTCAGATGTAGACAAGTAAATTCAGACTGCACCAAATTTTTCTTCACCAACGTTGTAGTGCGAGAATGGAATAAGCTTCCACCGTCAGTGGTCCAGTGTAACACGATTGACTCCTTCAAAAATAAGCTCGACCGTCACTTCCTTCAACTTAATATCAACTAGAGTAGAAATGCAACGTTTTGGAGTCTTCTGATTAATGTAAAATCAGGTTTAAGGACAGACCACCAAGTCTGGACCATGGGGTCTGTGTGGTCTGATTTTCTATGTAAATCTCTCTCTCTCTCTCTCTCTCTCTCTCTCTCTCTCTCTCTCTCTCTCTCTCTCTCTCTGTCTATCTATCTCTCTCTCTCTCTCTCTTCTTGAACGTGTTAGGTAAAACTATCTATAAATCTGAGAGGTTTGAAACTATAGTTGGTGTCACTTCTGGAAGAGAAACGCGGACTTGGTATCTTTGATTGGGTGGTGATGCGCGCTCATTGGCTTTCTTACGTGCATGAAATTGACTATGTATTCCTACCAAAACCCTTTTTGAGTTGTAAGGTAATGGTTTGCACCGATAGAAAAAAATGCAATAACGACGGTGGCTGAATGGATAGCGTGACGGCGCCGCGTTCAGGTCGACGCGAGTTCAATCCCCGTCCGGTGCCACCAAGCTGGGATTTTTCAGCCGCCGCCGAGTGGCTTAAAACTACCCACATGCTGTCCAGAAGACCACCTATCAACCCGGACTCTAGACTCTAGGATTAAAGATGAGCTCCGGGAGGACAGCATGAGCCAATGCAAGATGGCGCCACTATAAACACTCGCCTGCGCCAGAACGGGCTGGGCCGACCATCAGGCCCCTCAAAAAAAAAAAAGGTTAGATCTACTTAACAGCAGGCCAACGAGCAGCGGGGAGACCGTCACACAAGCAATGATGCCAATTCCGCGAGTCCATCCCTGTAGGTTTATCCCCGCCAGCTCCAGCTATTATTGATAAACATTGAACCTTTACTAGAGATATCAATAGATTGTAGGTTTAGATAACGTAGATAATAACGAATGAGAGGAGGAAAAGGAAAAGGGAGCAGAATCCACAAATCTGATTAGGCGGCACATGAAAGAACGTAATAAGAGAGAGAGAGAGAGAGAGAGAGAGAGAGAGAGAGAGAGAGAGAGAGAGAGAGAGAGAGAGAGAGAGAGAGAGAGAGAGAGAGAGAGAGAGAGAGAGAGAGAGAGAGAGAGAGAGAGAGAGAGAGAGAGAGAGAGAGAGAGAGAGAGAGAGAGAGAGAGAGAGAGAGAGAGAGAGAGAGAGAGAGAGAGAGAGAGAGAGAGAGAGAGAGAGAGAGAGAGAGAGAGAGATAGAGAGAGAGAGAGAGAGAGAGAGAGAGAGAGAGAGAGAGAGAGAGAGAGAGAGAGAGAGAGAGAGAGGAGAGGCCCTATCCTGTCTTCGTCATTCCCTTGCTTCCATTACTAATTACCGCAGCGCGCGATAGGAAACCATGCTGGCCAATTCTCTCTCTCTCTCTCTCTCTCTCTCTCTCTCTCTCTCTCTCTCTCTCTCTCACACACACACACACACACACACACAACGTTCTACAGCCGACCATTTTATCAGTGTGTTGTTTCATCGGCCATGCATCTTTTCCTTCCCTCATTGGTTATCATCAGGCCATCCCTTCTTGTTTCTTCCCTAAAGTGAGGTGACCGGCCTTCTCTCCTGCCTTCCCACTAGCACGCCCTTGTAAATATAGTTGCCTGGGTCATTTCACACTGTTTTGGGTTTGTATTTGCTGGGCGGTTACTTTTATACAGCTGGGTGTGGTTGATCAGGACGGTGTTGTATTGTGTGCCATGGTGGCTTTCCCTGGAGGCAGTGTGGGACGTGGTAAGGTGTTGTGTTAGGTGGTATTTTAGCTCTCTGGTGGGTTGGGGGAAAAGTTTGGAAAGTTTCGTTTAGTCGGCGCAACATCTGTGGTCATGCCAGAGAGAGACAGAAGGGGAAGGAATTATAGGAGAAGGGAACATATCCCAGGAGACGGGACACAACCCCCGATTAATACCTGGTACCCATTCACTGCTGGGTGGACACGGGCGTAGGATATCGGGAAAGCCGCACAAATTTTTCCACTCCGCCCGGGGATCGAACCCGGGCTCTCTCGGTTGCGAGGCGAGTGTGCTAACCACTGCACCACGAAGCCCCCAGACGAGTTCAAACCCTAAGCAACAAACCTTACAAGGAGAGGTTGTTATCTCTTTAAATGTACTCTCTTGAAATACGCCGCTTTCTAGGGAAACTGAGTGCGTCCTTCAAAATACTCTACAGCTTTACGAATGTGGACAAATCAAAAGATATTTATGATATATGACGTCACGGAAGGTAATTTCTAGCACAAAAAAGATAAAAATATTGCAATAAATTATTTTGCACCAACGTTGTCGGAGAATTAAATAATCTCCCTCATTCAGTAGATAAGTGCGGTGGCTGAGTGGTAGCGTGCTGGGCCCACATTCACCGCGTGATGGACGACGCGGGTTCGAATCCCCACGCTACCGCCTCGGATTTTTCAGTCACCGCCGAGTGGCTTAAAACTACCCACATGCTGTCCTGAAGACCACCCATCAACTCGGACTCTAGAGGAAACCGACCAAGTGAATCAAGAAGGAGTTCCGGGGGGCAGCATGAGCCAAGAGAAGATGGCGCCACTATAAACACTTGCCTGCGCCATGACGGGCTGGGGCCGACTACCATCTAGGCCCCTCAAGAAAAGACTACCGGTGTTATGGGCGTACACGTAAAAAAAGAAAAAAAGATCAATATATTTAGATGTGAAGGGGGTTTAGGCGTCTTAACTCTGATCTCCGTCCAGGAACTCAATGCATTCAGGCTAAGAGCTTGGCAAATAGGTTACTGGCTTTCATTTCAAGGAGTGTAAACAATAGAGGCACTGAATAATGCTTCATGCTATAGGCTACCAACGATTACTTAGAACTCACCTTTATTATGCTGTGCAGTTCTGGCCTCCTTACTATAGCATGGACACCAGCACGTTGGAACCTGAAAATTAAATGACAAAAATTATTCACTGCTTGACAATCTAGCCATATAAGGATTTTTTTTTTAAACATTTAAATATGCTCCCTTTAGAAAGATGAAAGGTACGAGGATTCGGGGCTTTAATAAGAGTCATGTTGCCTCTCTTTCTATCTTCTATCGATATTTTCACGCTGACTGCTCTTCTGAACATGTTTTTTTTTTTTTTTTTTTTTTTTTACAGCAAAGGAGACAGCTCAAGGGCACAAAAAAGTAAACATTAATAAAAAAAAAAGCCCGCTACTCGCTGCTCCTAAAAAGAATCCAAAGAGGTGGCCGAAAGATAAGTCAGTTTCGGGAGGAGAGGTGTCCTGATACCCTCCTCTTGAAAGAGTTCAAGTCGTAGGCAGGAGGAAATACAGATGAAGGAAGATTGTTCCAGAGTTTACCAGCGTGAGGGATGAAAGAGTGAAGATGCTGGTTAACTCTTGTATAAGGGGTTTGGACAGTATAGGGATGAGCATGAGTAGAAAGTCGAGTGCAGCGGGGCCGAGGGAGGGGGGGAGGCATGCAGTTAGCAAGTTCAGAAGAGCAGTCAGCGTGGAAATATCGATAGAAGATAGAAAGAGAGGCAACATTGCGGCGGAATTTAAGAGGTAGAAGACTATCAGTATGAGGAGGAGAGCTGATGAGACGAAGAGCCTTTGCCCACTCTGTCCAGAAGAGCTGTGTGAGGGAGCCCCCACATGAGATGCATACTCCATACGAGGGCGGACAAGGCCCTGTATATGGACAGCAACTGTGCAGGGGAGAAGAACTGGCGGAGACGGTACAGAACGCCCAGCCTCGAGGAAGCTGATTTAGTAAGAGATGAGATATGAAGTTTCCAGTTGAGATTTTGAGTTAAGGATAGACCGAGGATGTTTAGTGTTGAGGAAGGTGATAGCTGGGTGTTGTCAAAGAATAGGGGATAGTTGTTTGGAAGATTGTGTCGAGTGGATAGGTGGAGAAACTGTGTTTTGAGGCGTTGAAGGACACCAGGTTCTTCTTGCCCCAATCGGAAATAATAGTAAGGTCTGAGGCTAAGCGTTCTGCAGCCTCCAGCCTTGAGTCGTTAAGTTCCTGAAGGGTGGGTCTTCTATTAAAAGAAGTTGAATAATGCAGAGTGGAATCATCGGCGTAGGAATGGATAGGACAGTTCGTTTTGGAAAGAAGATCATCAATGAACAACAGAAAAGAGTGGGAGATAGGACAGAACCCTGTGGGACACCACTGTTAATAGATTTAGGAAGAACAGTGACCGTCTACCACGGCAGAAATAGAACGGTCAGAAAGGAAACTGGAGATAAAGGTACAGAGAGAAGGATAGAAACCGTAGGAGGGTAGTTTAGAAAGAAAAGATTTGTGCCAGACCCTATCAAAAGCTTTTTATATGTCCAGCTCAATAGCAAAAGTTTCACCGAAACGGCTTAGAGAGGATGAAAAAGAGTCAGTTTAGAAGGATAGGAGATCTCAAGTAGAACGCCCTTGCGGAACCCATACTGGCGATCAGATAGAAGGTCAGAAGTGGAAAGGTGCTTTTGAATCTTCCGGTTAAGGATTGATTCAAAAGCTTTAGATAGACAAGAAAGTAAAGCAATAGGACGGTAGTTTGAGGGATTGGAGCGGTCACCCTTCTTAGGTACAGGCTGTGTGAAGGCATACTTCCAGCAAGAAGGAAAGGTAGATGTTGACAGGCAGAGGCGAAAGAGTTTGACCAGGCAGGGTGACAGCACGGAGGCACAGTTTTTAAGGACAATAGGAGGCACTCCATCAGGTCCATAAGCCTTCTGAGGATTGAGGCCAGAGAGGGCATAGAAAACATCATTTTGAAGAATCTTTATAACAGGCATAAAGGAGTCAGAGGGGGATGAGTAGGAGGAATATGCCCAGAATCGTCCAGAGTGGAGTTTTAGAAAAGTTTGAGAGAAGAGTTCAGCCTTAGAGATAGATGAGACGGCAGTGTTGCCGTCAGGACTGAGGAGTGGAGGAAAAGATGAAGAAGTGAAGTTGGAGGAGATGTTTTTTGGCTAGATGCCAGAAGTCACGGGAAGAGTAAGAGAAAGCAAGGTTTTGACATTTTCTATTAATGAAAGAATTTTTGGTTAGTCGGAGAATAGATTTGGCACGATTTCGGGCAGAAATGTAAAGTTCATAATTAGCATTAGTTTGAAGGCTCTGGTATCTTTTGTGAGCTACCTCTCTATCATTGACAGCACGAGAACAAGCGTGATTAAACCAAGGCTTTTAGCGTGAGGAGTAGAGAAAGAACGAGGAATGTATGCCCATTCCAGAGACAATCACCTCTGTGATGCGCTGAGCACACACAGAGGGGTCTCTATCCTGGAAGCAATAATCATTCCACGGGAATCGGAAAGTACATCCTCAGGTCGTCCCACCGAGCTGAAGCAAAATGCCAGAAGCATCGCCTCTTCGGTGGGTCCAGAGGATGTACAGGAGCGATAGGACAGGATGCAGAAATAAGATTGTGATCGGAGGAGCCCAACGGAGAGAACAGTTTGACAGAATAAGCAGAAGGGTTTGAGGTAAGGAAGAGGTCTAGAATGTTGGGCCGATCTCCAAGACGGTCAGGAATACGTGTAGGGTGCTGGACCAACTGCTCTAGGTCGTTGAGGATAGCAAAGTTGTAGGCTTGTTCACCAGGATGGTCAGTGAAAGAGGATGAAAGCCAAAGCTGGTAGGAACATTGAAATCTCCTAGGATAGAGATTTCAGCGAAGAGAGAGTGGGTCAAGATGTGCTCCACTTTAGAATTCAAATAGTCAAAGAATTTTACATAGTTGGTAGAGTTAGGTGAGAGATAAACAGCACAGATGTATTTAGTAATAGAATGACAGTGAAGTCTTAACCAGATGGTGGAAAATTCAGAAGAGTCAAGGTCGTGGGCACGAGACTAGTGATGTCGTTGCGCACGTAGGCGCAACATCCAGCTTTGGATTGAAATTTAGGATAGAGATAGTAGGAGGAAACAGAGTAGAGATTGCTGTCAGTAGCCTCAGAAACCTGTGTTTCGGTAAGGAAGAGAAGGTGAGGTTTAGAGGAGGAGAGATGATGTTCCACAGAATGAAAATTAGAGCGAAGACCGCGAATGTTGCAGAAATTGAGAAGAAAGAGGTTCGAGGAGTTATCAAGACACCTCTCGGGTCGGCAGCCAGAAGGGGAGTCCTCCCTGGGGGAATTTGTGGTCCCCCCCCCAGGCGGGGACTCAGAGGCATTGCTTAATTGAGCCATTTTGAATTTTGAATTTTGGAAAAAGGTGTATATGTTATGTGAATGTAGTGTGGTGTGGATAAAGAGAGGATCTGTCTTTAGAGAGCATGCTGAACTACTCTCCGGTGTTGGTGAGACAATAGGGAAACGGTTAGTGAGGACATGGGAAGCCCACTACTGCATGCCTCCCCCCCTCCCGCGGCCTCGCCTCACACGACTTTCTACTCAAGCTCATCCCTATACTGTCCAAATCCCTTACGCAAGAGTTAACCAGCATCTTCACTCTTTCATCCCTATACTGTCCAAATCCCTTACGCAAGAGTTAACCAGTATCTTCACTCTTTCATCCCTATACTGTCCAAATCCCTTACGCAAGAGTTAACCAGCATCTTCACTCTTTCATCCCTCACGCTGGTAAACTCTGGAACAATCTTCCTTCATCTGTATTTCCTCCTGCCTACAACTTGAACTCTTTCAAGAGAAGGGTATCAGGACACCTCTCCTCCCGAAATCGACCTCTCTTTCGGCCACTCCTCTAACTCTTTATAGGAGCAGTGAGTAGCGGGCTTTTTTTCACATTTGTTACCTTTTTTCATCCCTTTGAACTGACTCCTCTGCTGTAAATAAAAAGTGCAAGGTAGTAATCGGTTACAGTTAGATAAATCCAGATTCAAGAAAGACATAGGCAAGAATTCCTTAACTAATAGTGGCGGATGAGTAGAACAAGCTTGGCAGTCATGTCGTGGGTGCCAAAATCGTCGACACCTTAAAAAATGGTTAGAAAACTTCTGGGATAAAGATGACAGGTGGAGTCAGGTTTACAGGAGCCGTCTTGTATAGGCCTACTGACCCCTTGTTGACTCCTTAAGTTCTTTTGTTCTTAATTTCTTGCAAAAACAAAACCCCAACCTACACTTCGTCCACCTTAATATTCGGTAAGGCAAAAATGGTAACAATTTTATGTCGTTTCACTTAGGTTGAAAAACAGGCTCTCTCTCTCTCTCTCTCTCTCTCTCTCTCTCTCTCTCTCTCTCTGGCTGGCTGGCTGGCTGGCTGGCTGTCTCTCTCTCTCTCTCTCTCTCTCTCTCTCTCTCTCTCTCTCTCTCTCTCTCTCTCTCTCTCTCTCTGCCAGGTAGGAAAAGACTCAACCATGTTAGGATCAAAAGAATGCCTCCCACAGCTCCATACGGGCAGCACATTGCTAGTGAGTTAAGGTAAATATTTCAAAATTATGTCGTTAGAAGGATTTCAAAAGGAATAAATTGATTTTGAGTTATGTAGCCCATACCTGCTTGTTGGCGTGGGCAGCCAGACACGCGCCATCATGGAATTGAAAGCGTGCACAATAGTGTCACACAATGTATCAGTACAAGCGCTCATCCCTTAAATTTGTTTGTAATGAAACGGAAAAAAACTGTTGGACGATCATTTTTTATTTTTTTACGTCGTGACCTATTGCGCCGGTAGGCTTCTTCCCGGTGGATCCTGATGGTCGGCCCAAGGCTTCTTCCCGGTGGATCCTGATGGTCGGCCCAAGGCTTCTTCACGGTGGATCCTGATGGTCGGCCCAAGGCTTCTTCCCGGTGGATCCTGATGGTCGGCCCAAGGCTTCTTCCCGGTGGATCCTGATGGTCGGCCCAAGGCTTCTTCCCGGTGAGGCCTAATGGTCGGCCCAAGGCTTCTTCCCGGTGGATCCTGATGGTCGGCCCAAGGCTTCTTCCCGGTGGATCCTGATGGTCGGCCCAAGGCTTCTTCCCGGTGGATCCTGATGGTCGGACCAAGGCTTCTTCCCGGTGGATCCTGAAGGTCGGCCCAAGGCTTCTTCCCGGTGGGGCCTGAGGGTCGGCCCAGCCCGTTCTGGCGCAGGCAAGTGTTTATAGTGGCGCCATCTTGCATTGGCTCATGCTGCCCTCCCGGAGCTCATCTTTAATCCTAGAATCTAGAGTCCGGGTTGATAGGTGGTCTTCTGGACAGCATGTGGGTAGTTTTAAGCCACTCGGCGGCGGCTGAAAAATCCCAACTTGGTGGCACCGGGCGGGGATTGAACTCGCGTCGTCCTGAACGCGGCGCCGTCACGCTATCCATTCAGCCACCGCCTATACCTGCTTTTTGGTGTAGGCAGGCAGACACGTGCCATCATGGGATCGAAATCATGCACAATAGTGTCACACAATGTATCAGTACAGGCGCTCATCCCTTAAATTTGTTTGTAATGAAACGGGAAAAGAATGTAATGAAACGGGAAAAAAGTGTTCGACGATTGCTAATGATGTTTATATATATACACGTGCTGGCAGGAATGCACCAGCACCGGACCGGCTGGGTGAATTCCGGCGTCACACAATGTTTCCATACACGCGTCACAATAAAGCTCTACTGAGCTCATTAAATAATACAAAAATCATAAATAAAAAAATGTTACGTAAATGTGTTGCTGCTAAAGCTAGTTGTTTCAACATTCAATAGTTTTTCTTTTATGTATTTCCTGTTGTATGTATGCATTATATTACTGGTTACTCCATTATTTGGATTGGCAATAATTCATAACTCCCAGTCTCGACTTTCCTATGTTTTGGAAGCTCAACCTGTACCATTGTTTTCCGGGAAAGTTGGAGTTTCGTTTAGTCGGGGCAACATCTGTGGTCATATGCCGGAGAGAGACAGAAGGGGAAGGAATTATAGGAGAAGGGAACAGACCCCAGGAGACGGGACACAACCTCCGATTAATACCTGGTACCCATTCACTGCTGAGTGGAAAGGGGCGTAGGGTATCGGAAAAGCCGCCCAAATTTTTCCACTCCGCCCGGGAATCGAACCCGGGGGGGGGGGGGGGGGAATGATGGAGGAAAAGGTCGAGAATCACTGACCTAGAGGATTACAGAGTGGAGTGTGTGAAAGAAGTTGTGATGAGACTGCAGCTGAGGAAGGTAAACAAAGGAAAGTAATGATGAGAGAGGAACACAGAAACGCTTCGACAAAGGAGATGAAGAAGGACGTGGGGGAGGAGGAGGAGGGGAGCTAAATGAAAATGTGAGAGAGAGAGAGAGAGAGAGAGAGAGAGAGAGAGAGAGAGAGAGAGAGAGAGAGAGAGAGAGAGAGAGAGAGAGAGAGAGAGAGAGAGAGAGAGAGAGAGAGAGAGAAAACATCCACTCACACAGCTCCCTTGGACAGAATGGTCTAAGGCTCTTCGTCTCATCAGCTCTCCTCCTCTTACTAATGGTCTTCTACCTCTCAAATTTCGCCGCCATGTTGCCTCTCTATCTTCTATCGGCCTCGCCACACACGACTTTCTACTCAAGCTCATCCCTTTACTGTCCAAATCCCTTATGCAAGAGTTAACCAGCATCTTTACTCTTTCATCCCTCACGCTGGTAAACTCTGGAACAATCTTCCTTTATCTGTATTTCCTCCTGCCTACGACTTGAACTCTTTCAAGAGGAGGGTATCAGGACACCTCTCCTCCCGAAATTGACCTATCTTTCGGCCACTCCTCTAACTCTTTTTAGGAGCAGTGAGTAGCGGGCTTTTTTTTAACATTTGTTACCTTTTTTTTATGCCCTTGAACTGACTCCTCTGCTGTACAAAAAAAAAAAAAAAAAAAATCCATCCATCCATCCAGTCAGTCAGTCAGTCAGTCAGCCAGTCAGACAGCCAGACAGACAGCTAGACAGCCAGCTAGACAGACAGACTGACAGGCAGACAGACAGACAGACAGTATATTCATGTTCCTCCCCCCCCACCCACCCACCTCCCACCCTTCCCCACTCCCCCCCAATAATAACAGTTTCTACATTACACCAGAGAGAGAGAGAGAGAGAGAGAGAGAGAGAGAGAGAGAGAGAGAGAGAGAGAGAGACTGGTATGGAAAGGCATTAGGAGGTAGTGGAGGGTTATGAAAAGAAAAACAAATTGCGGAGCGGGAGTGTTATGCCGAGCAAGATCCGAGGAGGAGGAGGAGGAGGGAAAATTGGTGTTGAATCTGGTATCGACAAGAGGCAATGAGTTCGTGAGATTAGTATTCTTTCTCTCCTCTTTACTCCGTTTTTCCTCTCTCCTTCCCTTACCGTCGGCTCTTTCGTTACAAGCTCTCTTTCCCGTCTTGCCCTTCCAATCGCCTCCCTTCCCTCATTAGCCCTCTCCTCTTGGCCATTGCTCGTTCTCCCAAACTCTACCTTCTGTCTCTTTGTGGCCGCCTGTCTCTGTCTATCTGTGTCTGTGCCTGTCTTTCTGTCTGTTTATTTCCGTGTGTGTCTGTTTGTCTCTGTATTTGCCTGTCTGTGTCTCCCTGTCTGTCTGTGTATCTCTCGCGCTCTCTCTGTGTCTGTGTCTGTCTGTCGCTCGCGTCTTTTCTTCTCGACTCTTCCTTTCATGTATTTTCTTTATTAATTATCAGCGTCTTGGAAAGTGGGTCATGGCAGTAATTAAATGAGTAAAGCATTGCCACCTCTCCTCCTCCTCCTTTTCCACTCCCTCCTCCTCCTCCTCCTCCTCCTCCTCCTCTTTGTCCAATCCAACTTCTATTCCCCGCATCTCCTACTCCCCCTCTTCCTCCTTTCCCTTCCCCTCCTTGTCCAATCCTACTCTTTTTGCAAGCATGTCCTCTTCCTTCAACAGTCCGTTAGCCCGTCACTGAATTCTATCCTTCAACCTATCGTGAATCGAGACTCCAAACACGATAAAGCAAATAGTGGTAGTGGTAGAAATAGTAGTAGTTTTAGAAGCGGTAGTAGTAGTAATATTAGTAGTAGTAGTAGTAGTAGAAGTAGTAGTAGTAGTAGTTTCGGTAGGTATTTGCTTGCCCACTCGCATAAGCATAGTCTAATAGATGGGAGCCCTTTAATAAAGTCAAGGGCCATGTTGTTCAAGGTTGAATGAAAAATAGAAGATTCGATTATGAACTGAGTGATGTGAAACTCAGAAACGTACAGTGTTTTATAAGACCTGAGTCACAAAACTGCGTCAGACCTTAAGTGCTCCAAGCAATGCATTCATTAACGCAGCGAGCAAAATGTCGGGCTTCTTTAAACCGTCCGCTGAGATTGGCACGGATTTGGCCTTCCCTGGTAGCCTGGTAATATTTAGTTCCAGGTCTTTCTCTGCCTCTGTGGTTGATAGTGGAGTGTTTCCCATGTGGTATTGGTGTGCTGGATATCCCTTCACTGGTAGCCTGGTAACATACACTCCCAGGTCTTTCTCTGCCTCTGTGGTGGATAGTGGAGTGTTCCCATGTGGTATTGGTGTGCTGGATATCCCTTCACTGGTAGCCTGGTAACATACACTCCCAGGTCTTTCTCTGCCTCTGTGGTGGATAGTGGAGTGTTTCCCCATGTGGTATTGGTGTGCTGGATATCCCTTCACTGGTAGCCTGGTTACATACACTCCCAGGTCTTTCTCTGCCTCTGTGGTGGATAGTGGAGTGTTTCCCATGTCGTATTGGTGTGCTGGATATCCCTTCACTGGTAGCCTGTTAACATACACTCCCAGGTCTTTCTCTGCCTCTGTGGTGGATAGTGGAGTGTTTCCCATGTGGTATTGGTGTGCTGGATATCCCTTCACTGGTAGCCTGGTAACATACACTCCCAGGTCTTTCTCTGCCTCTGTGGTGGATAGTGGAGTGTTTCCCATGTGGTATTGGTGTGCTGGATATCCCTTCACTGGTAGCCTGGTAACATACACTCCCATGTCTTTCTCTGCTTCTGTGGTGGATAGTGGAGTGTTTCCCATGTGGTATTGGTGTGCTGGATATCCCTTCACTGGTAGCCTGGTAACATACACTCCCATGTCTTTCTCTGCTTCTGTGGTGGATAGTGGAGCATTTCCCATGTGGAATTGGTATGCTGGATATCCCTTTACTGGTAGCCTGTTAACATACACTCAAAGGTCTTTCTCTGCCTCTGTGGTGGATAGTGGAGCATTTCCCATGTGGAATTGGTATGCTGGATATCCCTTCACTGGTAGCCTGGTAACATACACTCCCATGTCTTTCTCTGCTTCTGTGGTGGATAGTGGAGTGTTTCCCATGTGGTATTGGTGTGCTGGATATCCCTTCACTGGTAGCCTGGTTACATACACTCCCATGTCTTTCTCTGCTTCTGTGGTGGATAGTGGAGCATTTCCCATGTGGAATTGGTATGGTGGATATCCCTTCACTGGTAGCCTGGTAACATATAATCCCAGGTCTTTCTCTGCTTCTGTGGTGGGTAGTGGAGTGTTTCCCATGTCGTATTGGTGTGCTGGATATCACTTCACTGGTAGCCTGGTAACATACACTCCCATGTCTTTCTCTGCTTCTGTGGTGGATAGTGGAGTGTTTCCCATGTGGTATTGGTGTGCTGGATATCCCTTCACTGGTAGCCTGTGGTCATATGCCGGAGAGAGACAGAAGGGGAAGGAATTATAGGAGAAGGGATTAGACCCCAGGAGACGGGACACAACCCCCGATTGATACCTGGTACCCATTCACTGCTGGGTGGACAGGGGCGTAGGGTATCGGAAAAGCCGCCCAAATTTTTCCACTCCGCCCGGAAATCGAACCCGGGCTCTCTCGATTGTGAGCCGAGTATCCTAACCACTGCACCACGAAGCCCCCGATGGACATAAGAACGTAAGGAGTCTGTAAAAGGGTGTTGACAGACATTATCCTCCTTGCAGACAAAAACTTACGATGAAAGGCTTTTTTCTCTAAACATTGTCTCTCGAGATATTTCGCCTCAGAGGAAACTTGATCAAATGCTTCAGAATATTTAATGGCTTTACGAAGGTAGATAAGTCCTTTTTTTCATGATCGGTGACAGCTTTTGAACGAAGGTAATGACATATGATTTTAACGTAAATAAATGTATTCAGATTGCACCAAATGTTTCTTCACCAACGTTGTAGTGCGACCGTCGTTGGGTAGGCGGTGGCTGAGTGGTAGCGTGCTGGGCCCACATTCACCGCGTGATGGACGACGCGGGTTCGAATCCCCACGCTTCCACCTGGGATTTTTCAGACACCGCCGAGTGGCTTAAAACTACCCACATGCTGTCCTGAAGACCACCCATCAACCCGGACTCTAGAGGAAACCGTCCAAGTGAATCAAGGAGGAGTTCCGGGGGGCAGCATGAGCCAAGAGAAGCCATTTTCTCTACCTTAACATTCACTAAGGCAGAAATACCGTCTTGTTGTCTATGAGGCCGTTTGATGCGTTCTATTATCTTTGAGTTTTAATATGACATACCACCTAGTCTGTACCTTAAGGGCTGTGGTCCGAGTATCTGTGTAAATCTATGTAAAAAGTCTCTCTCTCTCTCTCTCTCTCTCTCTCTCTCTCTCTCTCTCTCTCTCTCTCTCTCTCTCGGCTCACAATCTCTGACGGATTTAACTCAGAGTGGGCGCCGGTCACTAGTGGCGTCCCTCAGGGCTCGGTTCTTGGCCCAGTGCTCTTCATTATTTACATCAACGACGTGGATGTTGGACTCAACAGCCGCATTAGTAAATTTGCAGACGACACAAAGATTGGTAACTCGGTTCTCACTGACGAAGACAGGCAAAGCCTCCAAGAGGATTTGCACAAAATTTCAGCTTGGTCGGATAGATGGGAGATGCCCTTTAACGTAGACAAGTGCTAGGTCCTTCAAGTTGGAACGAGGAATAAGAAGTTCGATTACGAAATGCGCGGCGTTAAACTCAAAAGCGTTCAATGCGTCAAGGATTTGGGGGTCAAAATCGCGTCAAACCTCAAATTCTCACAGCAATGCATCGATGCACCAAATAAAGCGAACAGAATGTTGGGCTTCATTAAAAGAAACTTTTAATTTAAGAATAAAGATGTAATACTCCCGCTCTACAACAGTTTAGTCAGACCCCATTTGGAATATGCGGTACAGTTTTGGTCTCCCCACCATGCAAAGGATATTGCTAATTTAGAAGGTGTTCAGCGTCGGGCAACGAAAATTATCCCTTCCTTGCGCAACAAATCCTACGAAGAAAGGCTTTCTACCCTTAACATGTTCTCTCTTGAGAAACGTCGCCTCCGAGGAAAACTGATCGAATGTTTTAAAATACTTAATGGTTTCACGAATGTAGACAGATCAACATTGTTTATGATCGATGACACTTTGCGCACGAGGAACAATGGCGTAAAACTCAGATGTAGACAAGTAAATTCAGACTGCACCAAATTTTTCTTCACCAACGCTGTAGTGCGAGAATGGAATAAGCTCCCATCATCAGTGGTCCAGTGTAACACGATTGACTCCTTCAAAAACAAGCTCGACCGTCACTTCCTTCAACTTAATATCAACTACATAGAGTAGAAATGCAGCATTTTGGAGTCTTCTGATTAATGTAAAATCACTTAGGTTTAAGGATAGACCACCAAGTCTGGACCATGGGGTCTGTGTGGTCTGATTTTCTATGTAAATCTATGTAAATCTCTCTCTCTCTCTCTCTCTCTCTCTCTCTCTCTCTCTCTCTCTCTCTCTCTCTCTCTCTCTCTCTCTCTCTCTCTCTCTCTTTGATAAGGACACCAGAGTGATTGTTATCAAGACACTAGTGTTAAGTCTAATCAATTACGGACTAAAAATATGGGGCAACACCAATGAGACCCTCATGCAGCGAGTGCAAAAACTGCAAAACTTCGCTGCCAAAGTTGCTGCTGGGGGCTACAAAAGACGCGACCGTGCTACTCCTGTGTTACAAGAACTAAAGTGGATAAAGATGAAAGAAAAAGTGAAATTCGATCAGTGCATAATGGTGTATAAAGTGACCCATAAATATTATCCTGAGTGGCTACTAAACTTACCATATGTAACACAAATTAACGAACTTGTAACGAGACAAAACGGAGACCTATTTATCCCAAGAGTGAGAACAGACAATGGTGCGCGGTCACTATTAGTAAGTGGACCAAGAGCATGGAACAAGCTCCCCCTTAATATAAAAGAACTCCCGTCACTCACGAGCTTCAAGAAAGCCCTAACTATTCACGCTCTTCAAGGAGGCTTTTGCTAAAGAACGTGTGAAGGACATAATATACACTTATCTCGTACATATGTATTATATCTAGTAAGTTCCTATATATGATATCCCATGTAAATATTTAGTAATTAAGATAAAAGATTAGTTAAAGAAAGTCTTATATATGATATCTATACTACATGTAAAGTATTTAGTAATTAAGAGAAAAGCCATTGTACATTGTACTTTAATGGAATAAAGCATTCTGATTCTGATTCTGATTCTCTCTCTCTTTTTCTGGCTGGCTGGCTGGCTCTCCCTCTCTCTCTCTCTCTCTCTCTCTCTCTCTCTCTCTCTCTCTCTCTCTCTCTCTCTCTCTCTCTCTCTCTCTCTCTCTCTCTGGCTGGTTGGCTGGCTGGCTACCTATCTACCTTTTCTCTCTCTCTCTCTCTCTCTCTCTCTCTCTCTCTCTCTCTCTCTCTCTCTCTCTCTCTCTCTCTCTCTCTCTCACCCACCCACACACCCACACCCACCCACCCACACACATAACAGCACGCACCCACACTAGTTAGCAAGTCTGAAGTGTTTAAAAAGGACGTGAGAGGAGTGGTGAGGGGAGGAAGAGGCTACACGAAGGAGGTAATATTGTTGGTTCATCTTCCTCCTTGCCCTCCTTTCCTCCTCCTCCTCTTCTATGAATCTCTTCTGTCTATCTTCTCCTCCTCCTACTGACCTCCTCTTCTCTTACAGGGGGTTTAGTAAGCGCTGACATTAATGATTCTTGTTCTGTATTGTTTTTGTTTTTTTCTCGAAGAGCTTTTCTTTCATATTATTCTTTTTCATCTCCTCCAGGATCAACAGCGGACCCTCCACGCCCTGCAGCGGTGGCCGGGACAATATATGAGTGTGCGATGCAATCTCCGTTACCAGCAATAGAAAGAATATTGTTATTATTATTATTTTTTTTTTATTATTAATCATATCATTATTATCATTCTCATCATCATTATATGAATACCATCAATAAAAATAATAGAATCATTAACAATATTTCTATCAATACTAATGACTTAGCTATTGAATGTGTGTGACTTGGAGGGGTCGAGTGGTATTATGATCATTGGAGGGGTCGAGTGGTATTATGATCATTGAAGGGGTCGAGTGGTATTATGATCATTGAAGGGGTCGAGTGGTATTATGATCATTGAAGGGGTCGAATGGTATTATGATCATTGGAGGGGTCGAGTGGTATTATGATCATTGAAGGGGTCGAATGGTATTATGATCATTGAAGGGGTCGAGTGGTATTATGATCATTGAAGGGGTCGAGTGGTATTATGATCATTGGAGGGGTCGAGTGGTATTATGATCATTGGAGGGGTCGAGTGGTATTATGATCATTGGAGGGGTCGAGTGGTATTATGATCATTGGAGGGGTCGAGTGGTATTATGATCATTGGAGGGGTCGAGTGGTATTATGATCATTGGAGGGGTCGAGTGGTATTATGATCATTGGAGGGGTCGAGTGGTATTATGATCATTGGAGGGGTCGAGTGGTATTATGATCATTGGAGGGGTCGAGTGGTATTATGATCATTGGAGGGGTCGAGTGGTATTATGATCATTGGAGGGGTCGAGTGGTATTATGATCATTGGAGGGTCGAGTGGAATTATGATCATTGGAGGGTCGAGTGGTATTATGATCATTGGAGGGGTCGAGTGGTATTATGATCATTGGAGGGGTCGAGTGGAATTATGATCATTGGAGGGGTCGAGTGGTATTATGATCATTGGAGGGGTCGAGTGGAATTATGATCATTGGAGGGGTCGAGTGGAATTATGATCATTGGAGGGGTCGAGTGGTATTATGATCATTGGAGGGGTCGAGTGGAATTATGATCATTGGAGGGGTCGAGTGGTATTATGATCATTGGAGGGGTCGAGTGGAATTATGATCATTGGAGGGGTCGAGTGGTATTATGATCATTGGAGGGGTCGAGTGGAATTATGATCATTGGAGGGGTCGAGTGGTATTATGATCATTGAAGGGGTCGAGTGGTATTATGATCATTGGAGGGGTCGAGTGGAATTATGATCATTGGAGGGGTCGAGTGGTATTATGATCATTGGAGGGGTCGAGTGGAATTATAATCATTGGAGGGGTCGAGTGGTATTATGATCATTGGAGGGGTCGAGTGGAATTATGATCATTGGAGGGGTCGAGTGGTATTATGATCATTGGAGGGGTCGAGTGGCATTATGATCATTGGAGGGGTCGAGTGGAATTACAATCATTGGAGGGGTCGAGTGGAATTATAATCATTGAAGGGGTCGAGTGGTATTATGATCATTGGAGCGGTCGAGTGGAATTATGGTCGTCAGGGCGTGAGTTATGAGTTCATGAGTCAGAATGGATGGCGCTGTCCCCGGTGCTGATGGGCGGCAGAGGTGGCGGTCTTCGGGAGCAACGTTGTCAAATCATCGTACTCAGAGCCTCGTATTTACCTGTTTCTGAGCCATAGCTATTGCAAAAAAACACCAATAATTAACCACTTTGACGACAACTATATATGAAGGCAGTTATTGGGATTGAGGAGGCAGTTTTGGGGTCGGAAAAAAGTTGGCGAGTTTCGTTTAGTCGACGCAACATCTGTGGTCATATGCCGGAGAGAGACAGGAGGGGAAGGACTTATAGGAGAAGGGAACAGACCCCAGGAGACGGGACACAACCCCCGATTAATACCTGGTACCCATTCACTGCTGGGTGGACAGGGGCGTAGGGTTTTGGGTCGGATATCGGCAAACATCAGAGGCTGAGTAGGACAAGCTGGCAACGTTGCATTAGGAGAGCGGCGTGGGTTGAAAGGGTACAGATTCATTCACGAAGACGTCTCATTTCTCCCCAAGGATATATCCCTCAATATATTTGTACACGCGAAGACAGTGTGAATGTATGAATGTATTGTGTGCCAACGGTCCTCACGGATATATGTATGCTTATGTATGTTGGTTTAATATACATGCAGTTGCAACATTCACCACCACCACCACCACCACCACTGGCAACACCACCATCAGCAATACTATTATTAAGGCCTTGAGCAATTCCTGAGGATATATATGCATGAAGAACCTTTACACAGAGAGAGAGAGAGAGAGAGAGAGAGAGAGAGAGAGAGAGAGAGAGAGAGAGAGAGAGAGACAGACAGAGACAGACAGACAGACAGACAGACAGACAGACAGACAGACAGACAGACAGACAGACAGAGAGAGAGAGAGAGAGAGAGAGAGAGAGAGAGAGAGAGAGAGAGAGAGAGAGAGAGAATGGATGTCATCGTATCATCCAATTACTCATGTTATTTCCTTTTCATCTTCCTCCTGCTTTTGTTTTCTCTTCCCCCTTCACATTTTCCTCCTTTTACTCCTCCTCCATTGACCTGTCGAGGGGAAGGGCTGTGTCTGCCGTCTGTGATGTCCACCTAACCTTGCTCATCGGAAACTCCCGCTCTATATGTTACAATTGTTATGCTCTTATTGGTGAAGTTTCATTGCGTGGTTATCGCTTGTACCCTGCCTGCTGTTTCCTGTGTTCTCAGTCTCACAGTGTGCTTAAGCTCTCCGGGCAGATAAGTTGGTATTGTATGTTTGTAACTAAACATATACTAATATTTAGCCCGTCCGCTACGATTGGCACGGAATTGGACTTCACTGGTAGCCTGGTAACATACACTCCCAGGTCTTTCTCTGGCTCTGTGGTGGATAGTGGAGTGTTTCCCATGTGGTATTGGTGTGCTGGATATCCCTTCACTGGTAGCCTGGTAACATACACTCCCAGGTCTTTCTCTGCCTCTGTGGTGGATAGTGGAGTGTTTCCCATGTGGTATTGGTGTGCTGGATATCCCCTCCCAAGGTGCAGGACTTTACATTTTTCTTCATTGAATAGTAACAGCGACTTTTTGTTCCACTCCTGTAGCTTGGTGAGGTCTTCTGGTAGGTTAACCGCAGTCAAAGGGTTAGAGCCAATCATCTGTTAACGTCCATTTACACAATCGCACACAGTTCACAGTGACAGATTTGATTGTACTAATACCGACTAACATTATAGCCACCAAAGGCAACAACCAATCCCCTGGGGAGCAGAAACTAAAATCTAAACCTGAGCCGCCACGCTGAGCTCACCGCAGTTTCACTTATGCGCATCCTGAGGCCGGGTTCCAACTATTCCGTTTGTACGGTTCCGTCGACCTTAATGTCTTCAAAATGACGTGACAAAAATGGCGGATGCTCGGTACGGAGGAGATGGTGTCCGTCACGCCGTTTGTAGACACAGGATGGACCGCAAGGACAGCAGCGACTTCTTGATTGCTGCCTTTGTACTTGCTACTGGATTAGGAGTAGGGTTTGTTTCCCGGGCCCGGACAATTTTCAAGATTTAATAATCCCGGGATATTTTTGCACATCCCGGGAAAGAATCCAACATGTGGATCAGGGAAGCTTCACCCCCCTCGTCTTCACCACATCCGGCGGGATGGGTCCCAGGGCCCGATGCTTCTACGCACGACTCGCGGAACTGATCTCAGAAAAGAAGCAACAGCCAAGGAGCCAAGTTGTCGCCTGGATGAGGTGTCGCCTCTCGTTCTCCCTGCTCAGGTCGGCCATCCTATGTCTCAGGGGCACCAGACACTCTGGCCCAAAAGCCACCACCATCTCCAATATGGACTATGAAGCCACAGTGGTGGAGAGTGACATTAGGGTGGGTCGGGAGTGACATGAGTAGGGAAGGAAAGGGAAATCTAGACGCAATAGATGATAAGGTGTTATATATAGATTTAGTGCTCAGTAGTATTAGTAATATGGTTGGATGCCCAGTCATTAGCGAACAGAGTTGGGGCTAATGACCTCGAAGCTATGGAGCCCTCCATGACCATGTATCGGGAAAATAAACATGGGTGGAGGTATCTTTTATGTAGTAGTAAATAAAAAAAATAGTAGTAGTAGTAGTAGTAGTAGTAGTAGTAGTAGTAGTAGTAGTAGTAGTAGTAGTAGCATTGGTACTACTACTACTAAATAACAACAATAATAATAATAATAATAATAATAATAATAATAATAATAATAATAATAATAATAATAATAATAATAATAATAATAATAATAATAAAACCATAAGAAGAAGAAAAAGAAAAAGAAGAAGAAGAGGAGGAGGAAGAAATATAGCGTAAGGCGGTGAAAGGTGGGTAAAAATGTCTGGTATGGAACCTGTCACATACCAAACAATATTCTCTACCCTCCAATGCTAGTACTATTATTTATGGCATACCTCCCTGCTACCGAGAAGGGCAATTATGTTTCGTCCTTCTTCTGTCTGATTGTTTGTTTGTTGATTGTTTTCCTTACTGTCCAGAATGACTCAAATATGGATCAACGAATACATAAGAAAACATCCTTAGGTATCTGAAACTTTTTTTTTTTTACGTCTTTGCCTATAGCGCCGGTAGGCTTGCTTGAGGGGCCTGGATGGTATTCGGCCCCAGCCCGTCATGGCGCAGGCAAGTGTTTATAGTGGCGCCATCTTCTCTTGGCTCATGCTGCCCCCCGGAACTCCTTCTTGATTCACTTGGATGGTTTCCCCTAGAGTCCGGGTTGATGGGTGGTCTTCAGGACAGCATGTGGGTAGTTTTAAGCCACTCGGCGGTGACTGAAAAATCCCAGGTGGTAGCGTGGGGATTCGAACCCGCGTCGTCCATCACGCGGTGAATGTGGGCCCAGCACGCTACCACTCAGCCACCGCCTACCCTACTCTACCTTAAATAAAGTTATTCTGAAGTAAATTCATTCATCAACCTCTTGTCAAATGGGGTTCAAGTGCGTGAGATTGAATCGAGTCTGATTATCTGCATAGCACCTGAACGCCACCTCCGGCTGTACCACACTGCACAGAAGGTGACCTGCTCAACGGGCTATTTCTGTATAAAACAATGCCGAGTGAAGGAGGTCAAGGGATGCTGACAAAGGTTGAGGGTTGAGTATGTTGATGGTGCTGTCTCTCTCTGTCTCTGTCTCTCTGTCTCTCTCTCTCTCTCTCTCTCTCTCTCTCTCTCTCTCTCTCTCTCTCTCTCTCTCTCTCTCTCTCTCTCTCTGTCTCTGTGTCTCTCTGTCTCTGTGTCTCTCTGTCTCTGTGTCTCTGTGTCTCTCTGTCTCTGTGTCTCTCTGTCTCTGTGTCTCTCTGTCTCTGTGTCTCTCTGTCTCTGTGTCTCTCTGTCTCTGTGTCTCTGTGTCTCTGTGTCTCTCTGTCTCTCTGTCTCTGTGTCTCTGTGTCTCTGTCTCTGTGTCTCTCTGTCTCTGTGTCTCTGTGTCTCTGTGTCTCTCTGTCTCTGTGTCTCTGTGTCTCTGTGTCTCTGTGTCTCTCTGTCTCTCTGTCTCTGTGTCTCTCTGTCTCTCTCTCTCTCTCTCTCTCTCTCTCTCTGTGTCTGTGTGTGTCTGTGTGTGTCTCTCTCTGTCTCTGTGTCTCTGTGTCTCTGTGTCTCTGTGTCTCTGTGTCTGTGTCTCTCTGTCTCTCTGTCTCTGTGTCTCTGTCTCTGTGTCTCTCTGTGTGTCTCTGTGTGTCTCTGTGTGTCTCTGTGTGTCTCTGTGTCTCTCTCTGACTCGCTGTCTCTCTGTCTCTGTCTCTCTGTCTCTGTCTCTCTGTCTCTGTCTCTTTGTCTCTGTCTCTCTGTCTCTCTGTCTCTGTGTCTCTCTGTCTCTGTGTCTCTGTGTCTCTCTGTCTCTCTCTCTCTGTGTCTCTCTGTCTCTGTGTCTCTCTGTCTCTCTGTCTCTGTGTCTCTCTGTCTCTGTGTCTCTCTGTCTCTGTGTCTCTGTGTCTCTGTCTCTCTCTCTCTGTGTCTCTCTGTCTCTGTGTCTCTCTGTCTCTCTGTCTTTGTGTCTCTCTGTCTCTGTGTCTCTCTGTCTCTGTGTCTCTGTGTCTCTGTGTCTCTCTGTCTCTCTGTCTCTGTGTCTATGTGTCTCTCTGTCTCTGTGTCTCTGTGTCTCTGTGTCTCTCTGTCTCTCTGTCTCTGTGTCTCTGTGTCTCTCTGTCTCTCTGTCTCTGTGTCTCTGTGTCTCTGTGTCTCTCTGTCTCTGTGTCTCTCTGTCTCTGTGTCTCTCTGTCTCTGTGTCTCTGTGTCTCTCTGTCTCTGTGTCTCTGTGTCTCTGTGTCTCTCTGTCTCTGTGTCTCTGCGTTTCTGTGTCTCTGTGTCTCTCTGTCTCTGTGTCTCTGTGTCTCTCTGTCTCTGTGTCTCTGTGTCTCTCTGTCTCTGTGTCTCTCTGTCTCTGTGTCTCTGTGTCTCTCTGTCTTTGTGTCTCTCTGTCTCTGTGTCTCTGTGTCTCTGTGTCTCTGTGTCTCTCTGTCTATGTGTCTCTCTGTCTCTGTGTTTCTCTGTCTCTGTGTCTCTCTGTCTCTGTGTCTCTCTGTCTCTGTGTCTATGTGTCTCTGTGCCTCTCTGTCTCTGTGTCACTCTGTCTCTGTGTCTCTCTGTCTCTGTGTCTCTCTGTCTCTGTGTCTCTCTGTCTCTGTGTCTTTGTGTCTCTGTGCCTCTCTGTCTCTGTGTCACTCTGTCTCTGTGTCTCTCTGTCTCTGTGTCTCTCTGTCTCTGTGTCTCTCTGTCTCTGTGTCTCTGTGTCTCTGTGTCTCTCTGTCTCTGTGTCTCTGTGTCTCTGTCTCTGTGTTTCTCTGTCTCTGTGTTTCTCTGTCTCTGTGTCTCTCTGTCTCTCTGTCTCTGTGTCTCTCTGTCTCTCTGTCTCTGTGTCTCTCTGTCTCTGTGTCTTTCTGTCTCTGTGTCTCTGTGTCTCTGTGTCTCTCTGTCTCTGTCTCTGTGTCTCTGTGTCTCTCTGTCTTTCTGTCTCTGTGTCTCTGTGTCTCTCTGTCTCTGTGTCTCTGTCTCTGTGTCTCTGTGTCTCTCTGTCTCTGTGTCTCTCTGTCTCTGTGTCTCTCTGTCTCTCTGTCTCTGTGTCTCTGTCTCTGTGTCTCTGTGTCTCTCTGTCTCTCTGTCTCTGTGTGTCTCTGTCTCTCTGTCTCTGTGTCTCTCTGTCTCTGTGTCTTTCTGTCTCTGTGTCTCTGTGTCTCTGTGTCTCTGTGTCTCTCTGTCTCTGTGTCTCTGTCTCTCTGTGTCTCTCTGTCTCTCTGTCTCTGTGTCTCTGTGTCTCTGTGTCTCTGTGTCTCTCTGTCTCTGTGTCTCTGTCTCTGTGTCTCTGTGTCTCTGTGTCTCTCTGTCTCTGTGTCTCTGTCTCTGTGTCTCTGTGTCTCTCTGTCTCTGTGTCTCTGTCTCTGTGTCTCTGTGTCTCTCTGTCTCTGTGTCTCTGTCTCTGTGTCTCTGTGTCTCTGTGTCTCTCTGTCTCTCTGTCTCTCTGTCTCTGTGTCTCTCTGTCTCTGTGTCTCTCTGTCTCTCTCTCTCTCTCTCTCTCTCTCTCTCTCTCTCTCTCTCTCTCTCTCTCTCGACCTGTTGATTAAGATAGAGGACACTTTTTTTATTCTTAAGGCTGTTATTTTTTTTGGCATACGAGAGAGAGAGAGAGAGAGAGAGAGAGAGAGAGAGAGAGAGAGAGAGAGAGAGAGAGAGAGAGAGAGAGAGAGAGAGAGAGAGAGAGAGAGAGAGAGAGAGAGAGAGAGAGAGAGAGAGAGAGAGAGAGAGAGAGAGAGAGAGAGAGAGAGAGAGAGAGAGAGAGAGAGAGAGAGAGAGAGAGATTTAATAGGGGATCGTTCTTGAAGGGTTACAAGGAAATGTGTGTGTGTGTGTGTGTGTGTGTGTGTGTGTGTGTGTGTGTGTGTGTGTGTGTGTGTGTGTGTGTGTGTGTGTGTGTGTTAGGGGGGCGGGGTGGAAAGAGTAATTTAGTTGATCTTTCTTATGCGTATATAACCTCCTTATTCTACTCCTTCCCTTCCTTCTTCTGTTTGGTACTTTCATCTTTCAACTGCAAATTTTCGGGATAATTTTGGCAAGAGTATAAATCGAGATTCCGAGAAAGCCCTTAGCATGGAGCCAACGTTGCTAGATTATCGTACTCAGAGCATAGCATTACCGGTTTTTGATGCCTAACTATTGCCAAGAAACATCAGGAATTAACTATTTTAACGATATATATAAATGAATCTAGTTATTGGGGCCCAGGAGAGTTTTTGGGTTGGTAAATAGAAGAATCTGAGTACGATAATCTGGCAACGTTGCATGGAGCCCTATGAACGTATGCTTACACAATTAAAGTCAGCCGGTGCAGGACACAGTCTGGCTGCGTTAACATGATACAGCATCAGTAGCAGAATACGATAACTACTACTTGGGGAGGCGGTGGCTGAATGGATAGCTTGCCGGCTCCGCGTTCAGGACGACGCGAGTTCAATCCCCGCCCGGTGCCACCAAGCTGGGATTTTTCAGCCGCCGCCGAGTGGCTTAAAACTACCCACATGCTGTCCAGAAGACCACTTATCAACCCGGACTCTAGATTCTAGGATTAAAGATGAGCTCCGGGAGGGCAGCATGAGCCAGTGCAAGATGGCGCCACTATAAACACTCTCCTGCGCCAGAACGGGCTGGGCCATACCATCAGGCCCCTCCAAAAACAAAGCCTACCGGCGACACAGGCGAAGATGTAAAAAAAAAAAATAAATAAATAAACAAAACTTAATGGACAAACTTCGAAATGGCTTTCTGTGACTAGTTTTTTTTTGTAGTGGGGTTCCACAATTATAAAATAACCGACAAAGAAATCTTGAATATAAAAATTGCTAACAACAGTAAAATTGAGGTAAAATCCATCACCATGGGGAGAAAATCATCCAAAAAGCCTTGATGGGATTATTCCGTGGCCTTAAAACCGGCAAATATCCTACAATCTTGACAATGATATTTTTTTATTTTTTTGTCTTTTTTACAACATAGGAGACAGCTCAAGGGCACAAAAAAAGGTAACAATAATAAAAAAAAGCCCGCTACTCGCTGCTCCTATAAAATTAATCAAAAGAGGTGGCCGAACGAGAGGTCAATTTCGGGAGGAGAGGTGTCCTGATATCTCATAAGGTTGTGCGGGAAGCCCACATTATACGATTCTAGGAGGCATTATTAACAGTCCTGAAGCATACAGCCATGAAGTACAGACATCAGCAGGGGTTGTTTCTCGAACCAAGTTATCCGGGAGTTGCACGAGCTCTCTACAGAAGTACTTAATGGGAAAACTCTTAAACTCTTAATACTGGTTTAATCGATACTTCGTTACAGTAGGAGAGAACTGAACATTACCCTTTTTTCATTTAAGGTAGGCGGTGGCTGAGTGGTAGCGTGCTGGGCCTACATTCACCACGTGATGGACGACGCGAGTTCGAGTCTCCACGCTACCACCTCGGATATTTCAGTCACCGCCGAGTGGCTTAAAACTACCCACATGCTGTCCTGAAGACCATCCATCAACCCGGACTCTAGAGGAAACCGTCCAAGTGAATTAAGAACGAGTTCCGGAGGGCAGCATGAGCCAAGAGAAGATGGCGCCACTATAAACACTTGCCTGCGCCATGACGGGCTGGGGCCGAATACCATCTAGGCCCCACAAGCAAGCCTACCGGCGCTATAGGCAGTTCATTGAAGCGCCTGGCAAAAATATTAAATAATTCTGGCACGAAACATCATTATAAAACAACATGTATTTTGCTGCCTGATCTTCCTGGTTTCCATTGTTTTCTCCTCGCCCTACAACACTCGGCGCACAACAAAGACTTCCCGGGCGGAGTGGAAAAATTTGGGTGGCTTTTCCGATACCCTACGCCCCTGTCCACCCAGCAGTGAATGGGTACCAGGTATTAATCGGGGGTTGTGTCCCGTCTCCTGGGGTCTGTTCCCTTCTCCTATAATTCCTTCCCCTTCTGTCTCTCTCCGGCATATGACCACAGATGATGCGCAGACTAAACGAAACTTTCCAAGTCTTCCTCGTCCCTCATCTCTTCCTCTTTCTTCATCGTTATCCATTTTTTCTGGAACTAATCCGATTCCATTCCCTGATATTCTGCTTATCGTCTTTCCAGTCCCTTAGTCTTGGTTTCATCACATACTTTTTTGCAATTTTCTTCCATTTTCTATTTCTTCTCCGCCTTCCTCGTCTTTCTCGTTATTTTCATCATCATCATTATCACCCTCGTCTCTCTCTCTGTCTCTCTCTCTCGTCTTTCCAATAACACACACACACACACACACACACACACACACACACACACACCCTAGGTAAATCCTCACAGAGCCGAGTAATTGATTCAGAATCAGTTTCGCTTGGCCAGATGTGAACCAATGAGCCTTAGAATAGCCTTACCTTCACCTCTCTCTCTCTCTCTCTCTCTCTCTCTCTCTCTCTCTCTCTCTCTCTCTCTCTCTCTCTCTCTCTCTCTCTCACCGTGTTGTTTTTAAGCTACGAGGGTAAACACATTTTTTTTTCTCCATTCTCTTGCGGGTGCTTCGTGGTGCAGTGGTTAGCACACTCGGCTCACAACCGAGAGAGCCCGGGTTCGATTCCCAGGAAGAGTGGAAAAATTTGGGCGGCTTTTCTGATACCCTACGCCCCTGTCCACCCGGCAGTGAATGGGTACCCGGTATTAATCGGGGGTTGTGTCCCGTCTCCTGGGGTCTGTTCCCTTCTCCTATAATTCCTTCCCCTTCTGTCTCTCTCCGGCATATGACCACAGATGATGCGCCGACTAAACGAAACTTTCCAACTTAGAGTTACCATGTCGAGTCATGTTGTTGTTCTTGTTTTATCATATTTTTTTTAATAGTCTTCATTTATCGGCTGTGGTACAATTTCTTTCTAGTGGTTGGAAAGGAAAGTTTCGTTTAGTCGGCGCAACATCTGTGGTCATATGCCGGAGAGAGACAGAAGGGGAAGGAATTATAGGAGAAGGGAACAGACCCCAGGAGACGGGACACAACCCCCGATTAATACCTGGTACCCATTCACTGCTGGGTGGACAGGGGCGTAGGTTATCGGAAAAGCCGCCCAAATTTTTCCACTCCGCCCTCAAGTGGTTGGGCTACAGGACCTTTTGCACTCGTTGTTATTTTTGTTCTTGGCGTTGTCATCGGTTATTTTGTCGTTCCCATTTCATTTTAATTATTGGCCCTTTTTTTTTCCTGCTACTGTTTGTGAATATTAACCCGGTAGCAGCGACGGTCCAAATTTGTGTCTATATCGTGTAGCAGCGACGGGCCAAATTTGTGGTTTTACCGTGTAGCAGCGACGGTCCAAATTTGTGTCTATATCGTGTAGCAGCGACGGGCCAAATTTGTGGCTTTACCGTGTAGCAGCGACGGGCCAAATTTGTGGCTTTACCGTGTAGCAGCGACGGGCCAAATTTGTGGCTTTACCGTGTAGCAGCGACGGGCTAAATTTGTGGCTTTACCGTGTAGCAGCGACGGGCCAAATTTGTGGCTTTACCGTGTAGCAGCGAAGGACCAAATTTGTGGCTTTACCGTGTAGCAGCGACGGTCCAAATTTGTGTCTATATCGTGTAGCAGCGACGGGCCAAATTTGTGGCTTTACCGTGTAGCAGCGACGGGCCAAATTTGTGGCTTTACCGTGTAGCAGCGACGGGCCAAATTTGTGGCTTTACCGTGTAGCAGCGACGGGTATATTTTGTTGCTTTACCGTGTAGCAGCGACGGGCCAAATTTGTGGCTTTACCGTGTAGCAGCGAAGGACCAAATTTGTGGCTTTACCGTGTAGCAGCGACGGGCCAAATTTGTGGCTTTACCGTGTAGCAGCGACGGGCCAAATTTGTAGCTTTACCGTGTAGCAGCGACGGGCCAAATTTGTGGCTTTACCGTGTAGCAGCGACGGGCCAAATTTGTGGCTTTACCGTGTAGCAGCGACGGCTAAATTTGTGGCTTTACCGTGTAGCAGCGACGGCCAAATTTGTGGCTTTACCGTGTAGCAGCGACGGGCCAAATTTGTGGCTTTACCGTGTAGCAGCGACGGCTAAATTTGTGGCTTTACCGTGTAGCAGCGACGGGCCAAATTTGTGGCTTTACCGTGTAGCAGCGACGGGCTAAATTTGTGGCTTTACCGTGTAGCAGCGACGGGCCAAATTTGTGGCTTTACCGTGTAGCAGCGACGGGCCAAATTTGTGGCTTTACCGTGTAGCAGCGACGGGCTAAATTTGTGGCTTTACCGTGTAGCAGCGACGGGCCAAATTTGTGGCTTTACCGTGTAGCAGCGACGGGCCAAATTTGTGGCTTTACCGTGTAGCAGCGACGGGCCAAATTTGTGCCATGATGTAAACCCCCAAAAATTGATGATACATAAACTGATCACAAATGCTTTTATATATTATGAAATGGTTTGTGTGAGTGATGATTTTTTTCTCATTTTTCTCGCTTAGAGGGACCATTAAGAAACATGATCCCCGCTGCTACCGGGTTAGTCTAGTTATGTATACCATATATTAAAGATGTGGTAATTTTATAATATGTAGGAACAGTGTTTTATTTTGTTGCTGAACTCTATAATATTTTATTTGCGTGTATTTGTTATAATTGATTTTGTTTTTCTTACTTCGTGGCCTATTGCGCCGGTAGGCTTCTTCCCGGTGGATCCTGATGGTCGGCCCAAGGCTTCTTCCCGGTGGGGCCTGATGGTCGGCCCAGCCCGTTCTGGCGCAGGCGAGTGTTTATAGTGGCGCCATCTTGCATTGGCTCATGCTGCCCTCCCGGAGCTCATCTTTAGTCCTAGACTCTAGAGTCCGGGTTGATAGGTGTTGTTGTGGACAGCATGTGGCACCGGGCGGGGATTGAACTCGCGTCGTCCTGAACGCGGCGCCGTCACGTTATCCATTCAGCCATGCATGTTTTTCGAGAGAGAGAGAGAGAGAGAGAGAGAGAGAGAGAGAGAGAGAGAGAGAGAGAGAGAGAGAGAGAGAGAGAGAGAGAGAGAGAGAGAGAGACTGTTTGTGAAAGGGTGAACGATTAAAACGCAGGACGAGAATGGGAAAGAAAAATATTTACACCTTCGAACCTCGATGAAAACAAAAATTCCCATGCATGAAAATCCTTCATAACAAACCACGCCAACCTCCTCCTTTGAAGCTGATTGAGAGAGAGAAAGAGAGAGAGAGAGAGAGAGAGAGAGAGAAGGAAAGTTGGAAAGTTTCGTTTAGTCGGCGTAACTTCTGTGGTCATATGCCGGAGAGAGACAGGAAGGGGAAGGAATTATAGGAGAAGGGAACAGATCCCAGGAGACGGGACACAACCCCCGATTAATACTTGGTACCCAATCACTGCTGGGTGGACAGGGGCGTAGGGTATCGGAAAAGCCGCCCAAATTTTTCCACTCCGCCCGGGAATCGAACCCGGGCTCTCTCAGTTGTTAGCCGAGTGTGCTAACCACTGCACTATGAACTGAGCATGAACTGTACACTCAACCCCACCTTACCTCACCATCCATGGCTTTATCTAACCTCTTCTTGAATATATCTATGGTATTGGCACCCACAACATGGCCCCCAAGCCTGTTCCATTCGTCCACCACTCTATTGATGAACCAATTCTTGCCTATGTCTTTGTTGAATCTGAATTTGTCTAACTTAAAACCATTGCCACGCGTCCTACCTGGCTCTTTTACTCTCAAAATCTCATTGACATCCCCTTTATTAAAGCCCTTCATCCATTTATAGACTTCGACACCCTAACCCTCTTTTTCTTTGTTCGTTTGTTTTGGGGTGGTCGGAGTGGTGGTAGAAGCAGACCCAGGCCCTGGATCAGAGGGTTCTGTGTTTGAGCTCCTGGAACGTCTTGAACCTCACGGAGGATCACCAAGTGCCTTACTCTCCAAAAGAGGCCCGATGGTTGAGGGGGATACAGTGTGAGACTCTGAGACCAGTAGGACTGGCAGTGGTGAGATCAGTAGTGAAGGGTACTGAGAAATGGTGCCCATCTTAATTAACCCGTCCGCTGCGATTGGCATGGATTTTGCCTTCACTGGTAGCCTGGTAACATAATACTCCCAGGTCATTCGCTGTCTCTGTGGTGGATAGTGGAGTGTTTCCCATGTGGTATTGGTATGCTGGATATCCCTTCACTGGTAGCCTGGTAACATACACTCCCAGGTCTTTCTCTGTCTCTGTGGTGGATAGTGGAGTGTTTCCCATGTGGTATTGGTGTGCTGGATATCCCTTCACTGGTAGCCTGGTAACATACACTCCCAGGTCTTTCTCTGCATCTGTGGTGGATAGTGGAGTGTTTCCCATGTGGTATTGGTGTGCTGGATATCCCTTCACTGGTAGCCTGGTAACATACACTCCCAGGTCATTCGCTGCCTCTGTGGTGGGTAGTGGAGTGTTTCCCATGTGGTATTGGTGTGCTGGATATCCCTTCACTGGTAGCCTGGTAACATAATACTCCCAGGTCTTTCTCTGTCTCTGTGGTGGATAGTGGAGTGTTTCCCATGTGGTATTGGTGTGCTGGATATCCCTTCACTGGTAGCCTGGTAACATACACTCCCAGGTCATTCGCTGTCTCTGTGGTGGATAGTGGAGTGTTTCCCATGTGGTATTGGTGTGCTGGATATCCCCTCCCAAGGTGCAGGACTTTATATTTTTCTTCATTGAATTTTAACAGCCACTTTTTGTTCCATTCCTGTAGCTTGGTGATGTCTGACTGTAGGAAATCCGCAGTTAAGGGGTTAAAGGGGTAGTTATAGCCATCTCTAGTTAACTGATAACTGTTGCTGAGGCCATTCTGGTTAATTAGCGTGTGGTGCACGTTTTCCTGAAATGTGTGAAACTGAACAGGAGATGTTTTACACCAAACTCGATTTCGTTTGAGACCAGTGACCCCTTCGGAGCACACTCACTGTCTTGAGTGACTCCTACTCCTGTATGGCAATCCTGCACCATTCTCCCTGACTGGAGGATGGGGCTGTTCGTCCGTATCTGATCAGGGGAAAAATGGCCTGGACTGCAATTACTGTGGTATTAGGCTGCATTCACACGAGACACTTTTTAGTGGTCAGTGGCCGCCACAAAATAATGGTCAAAATAGAACACACACATCTCTATGGGTGCATGCACACGGGACACTGTTTCGTGGTCGCCACAAAACAGTGGCGAGTTGTGGCGGGCGGAGCCACTTTCCGACCACGCCACTGTGGCCGGGGGTATATGCCGTTGTCTCAAATGGCAGCGTGCACACGAGCCCCTGCCGCCACCCTGCCACCCGCCAATTTTCCTCCGCCTTGACGCTGACCTTTTAAATTTTAACTGTCGTAATGATGTATAAGTATGACCTTCACGTATAACTTGTGTTCAGGACATGATGCATAAGCTCTTACATGCTTTCAGAATTAATGTTTCATTTCGTTTCACAGTTTTACATATTAATAGATTCTGGTGTGGATTAACTACTGAATGTGGTGGTTTTATTTACCCGGAAGTAGAAAGTGGAGATGTTATGTAACCGCAAAGACTGCTGAATTATGTCAATAAATTACATCTAATGTGACTTTATATTCTTCATGTTCAGCCTTACATTAAGATTACCGCAAGTCTCTCTTCTACTGGCACACACTTCCTCGTGTTGGTGTCCTGCCGTGTTATACGTGGACCAGTTACTGTCATTAGATGATTTTAAAGCTGTCCTGCGACTTCCTGAAGAAGTCAAAAAAAAATATCAGGATGCTCTTTTAGCTCTGTTAATGATGTGTGGAATACTACACGCAGTAGTCTGTTGCTAACTATGGGGTGAACCCAGTACTTTCTTCTGCTCTTTTTGCCAAGAAAGCACAGACAGCTGCTGCCTCTACGAGATCCATAACGCCACGTACTGACCTCATTAGTGGCCGCCACCGAGTGGCTAGTGTGCACACTACTACCACTACTACTACTACTACCACTACTACTACTACTACCACTACTACTACTACTACTCACCATTTTTCGAGGCGACCATTTTTTGTGGTGGCCACTTTTTGTAGAGATGACACGATTGCCTTCAGTATACCTTCCTTTTACAACGTGTAATGAACGTGTCGTTACCTAGGTCATCTGGTTATTAAGAGTACTGTCTTGCTGGCCCACCCCCCGCCCCTGGACCCTCGGGATCTCCAGCACCGCCGTGAACGCCCCGGGGGAGCCGAGGCGCTCTGCATGCCGGGACCCCTGGGCCCTGAGCTCGCCAGGGAGACCTTGGGCCCCCTGACGCTCCCCAGCCCCGCTGAGGCGAGGAGGGTTGGAGCAAGACTTGACTCTTAAACCACCAGACGGGAATATTAATCGAAACTACCGTGAAGGCGCCGATCACGGAGTTTGTCGGATCCGGGATGGCAGAACGAAGGGCCGAAGGAACGTGACAGATCATCCTAAGAATGACCTTGGGATGGTTTTCGGGGCAGCATCCGTTTCCCTCTTATCCTTAGTGCTTCCCTTTTGCTTATTTTGCATGTTCCTCTCTCTCTCTCTTAATATTGTAGTAGTAGTAGTAGTAGTAATAACAGTAGTGGTATTAGTATTAGTAGTAGTAGTAGAAGTAGTAGCAGTAATAGCAGTAGTAGTAGTAATAGCAGTAGTAGTAGTAGTAGTAGCAGTAGTAGTAGTAGTAATAGTAGTAGTAGTAGTAGTAGTAGTAGTAGTAACAGTATTAGTAGCAGCAGTAGTAGTAGTAGTAGTAATAGTATTAGTAGCAGCAGTAGTAGTAGTAGTAGTAGCAGTAGTAGTAGAAGTAGTAGTAGTAGTAGTAGTAGTAGTAAAAATAGTAGTTAGACCAAATCTGAGTGTTGTTTCGTGTCTGTTAGGTCTTGCTTGGGAGGCGGTGGCCGAGTGGTTAGCGTGCGGGCGTTGTGAGACCGTTAACCTACTGAGTCCCGCCGATGCGCGCTGACAATTTTCAAGCATCACCGAGCGGCGGAAGATCACCCACGTGCTGCCCCGACCTTCAACCAATCCTAACCTCAGCGAGTTCGGTCAAGAGGAGCGTTGCCAGATTATCGTATTCACCACATCGTCTTTATTACTTTTAAGCCTCAAACTCTCGTACCTACACAAATAACGATACAAAATTGAAGTTAGCGTTAAAACTCCTATTTATCGATGCTTGTTTGTTTGTTTTTGCTATAGTTATCGGTCAGAAACTACGAAAATGCAATGCGCTGAGTACGATAATTTGGCAACGCTGGTCAAGAGGAGCACCGGGGGCAACATGGGCCAGGCAAGTGTCATACATGCCATTAGGTCTGGGGTCGCTCAAGAGACGCCCTCAAGAAAGCCTACCGGCGCTAAAAAACAAAATAAAAAAGTCCCGTCCATGATCTGCCACCTGTCCGCACGCCACGCGCAAAGTCACTGACCTTTATGAATTTTAACTGTCGTAATGATGTATAAGTATGACCTTCACGCATAAATTGTGTTCAGGACATGATGCATAAGCTCTTACATGCTTTCAGAATTAATGTTTCATTTCGTTTCACAATTTTGCATATTAATAGATTCTGGTGTGGATTAACTACAGAAATGCATGTGGTGGTTTTATTTACCCGGAAGTAGAAAGTGAAAATGTTATGTAACCACAAAGACTGCTGAATTATGTCAATAAATTACGTAATACATCTAATGTGACTTTATATTCTTCATGTTCAGCCTTACATTAAGATTACCGCAAGTCTCTCTTCTGCTGGCACACACTTCCTCGTGTTGGTGTCCTGCCGTGTTATACGTGGACCAGTTACTGTCATTAGATGATTTTAAAGCTGTCCTGCGACTTCCTGAAGCAGTCAAAAAACCTTATCAAGAGCTCTTTTAGCTCTGTTAATGATGTGTGGAATGCTAGACACAGTAGTCTGTTGCTAACTATGGGGTGAACCCAGTACCTTCTTCTGCGCTTTTTGCCAAGAAAGCACAGACAGCTGCTGCCTCTACGAGACCCATAACGCCACGTGCTGACCTCATTAGTGGCCGCCGCCGAGTGGCTCGTGTGCCGGGTGCACCTACTCACCATTTTTTCGTGGCGACCATTTTTTGTGGCGGCCACTGACCACTAAAAGTGTCTCGTGTGAGCCCAGCCTTACGCTGCGTAGTTTGCCAGGCAAGATGTTCGCCAATCTATTTATTTTTTCATGCAGATTTGCAAGCAGCTCCTGAAGCTACGTACCTGAGGTGTCTTGTTAAGGCGGCAACTGACCGTATGTTAGCGCTTCACTTTTAGTTGAGTACCGACGTAAGCATCGACAGTGGAAGCTCGTAGCCTCTGTCGATCGAAAGAAGTCGTTTGATTATATGTATCGCATTGCACTGCAATGACCGTTAGTCTTTTGACTGACCTGTACTCTGGGACTGAGAGCGCTGTTAAGTGTGTATGTGTGTGGGGAAGGGGCATGTCCAGCTTTTTTCTTGTGAACACGGCAGTGAGCCGATGATCCAATAGCCCTAGCCGAGCCATTACAGGCTCTGGTGATGGGTCTCGAGACACTGCACGCGGAGGCAAAACCCTTGGTACTCCAAGTCTCCTGGGCAGGGCCAAGATACAGGTTTTCGGAGGCTTACTAGATGAAACACTACAGCTAGTTGGGCATAGATTTCTTGGAAAATTTCACATGCTTTAGCAGCGTAGTGCAGAACAACGTCAGTGATGTTTTCTATAATCTCTACAGCCCTGAGCCCTCGGAATACATGTGGACCTGATAAAAGTTCCTCCTATTTTTCTCTGCTTGGCCCATGGTGCCGGCAGGCTGTTTTGACGCCGGTAGGCTCTTCTTGGTGGTATGTCCCAGCTTGTTAGTGGCGCGGTAAGTATATTGTAGTGGCTCCTTTTTATATGCCTCTTGCCGTCTCCCAGAACTCCACTTAAGTATTTTTTTCTTAAGTCCGTGTTGACAGGGGATCATCAGCATAGTGTCATGGTGTATGGGTTATCTCTGTCCAGTCGGCGATGGGTGAAAACTGTCAGCTTGCAGCGACTAGGCGACTTAAACACAAGCCTTCGGATCACCACGCCAGCACGCAAACCACTCAGCAGCCCTGCTTGGACAGCTTGGTCAAACTAGCCCCTGTCAAACCTCACGTCGGCGTTACACAAGGCGGCGAAGTGCTAGGATTCGGTCAATTGCTGACAACTGCTGTGAACCCGCATTGCTCAGGTCTCTGAAACTTTAGCAGATGAGATCGAATTCGCATAAAAATCAGATGAACGATCACTATGCCGGGCACACTAAGCAGCGTAATACCACGGTAACTGTTACAGTCCTGTCCCCCTTTCTTCAGTCAAGAGGAATGGCACCGGACCGCCACAAGGCAAACAGCACCGCACTCGTGGCTTTTAGCATCCCAGCAGATCCCAGCTGCCTTTGCACCCATTAGTGGATAAACAGCCGCCATCTGCAACCCAGCCAGAGGGAGCTGTCCGCTTGGGGACTCTGTGGTGTACAACTACCCAAAGTACTCGGCCCAACGAGCCCGGTACCCATCAGCCTCAATACTATCCGCCCATCAGTCGTTTGGATTGTACTCGTCCGAGATATGGATTTGGAACGGAACTCTTTCAGAGCTCTGGAGGTCGTTTGCATTCAGACAACCCTCGATTTCCTCAGTTCCTTTGGGGAGGCGGTGGCTGAGTGGTTAGCGTGCCGACCCCGCATTCCGCCGCCCTGTCGATGATGCGAGTTCGAATCCGCCGCTAACCACCTGGGATTTTTCAGTCACCGCCGAGTGGCCTAAGACTACCCACATGCTGTCCTGAAGACCACCCATCAACGCGGACTCTAGAAGAAGCTGTGCAGCGCAAGTGAAATCAAGAATGAGCTCCGGGGGGGCAGCATGACCCAATAATAATGGCACCACTATAAACAATTGCCTGCGCCATGACGGGCTCGGGCCGACCATTCAGGCCCCAATGTAAAAGCCTACCGGCGCTGTAGGACAGATGTAAAAAAAAAAAAAAAAAAAAAAAGTGACACCTGACATTTCTTATTCTCTTCCAGAAGGGTTCACGTCCTTCCACTGTAACCTCTGAACACATTTTCCCTCATGTGTACTAATTTCTTCTAACGACGTGAACATTTTCAAGACGATGATATCAAGACACCTTCCAGACCGAGTTTGAGCTTCCTATTTGACTCTGATCCTCTTAGCGGGAGTGGGCTATAACGTGATTTTTATTTGTTTTTTGTTTCATCTTAGGGTTGCCTCCTTCGATAAGAAAAAAGCGATTGGGTGCGTGGGTTACCAAAATTGATGCCATGTTTGTTATCACAGAGATATGTTCCTCTGATATATCTCTTTACAGGTTTATCGAACTACGAAAATCCAAGTTACCGTAATTTAACAAACACATACATACGATATTTATAAATCCTCTTTTGAGATATGAAACAAACTGTTCATTCAGAAATAGCAGGAGTGTGGAGTCAGTTAAAAGTATCCGACTCCGACTAAAGGGGTTATCACACTGGGCATACAAGTAAAGGAAGTGCAAAAGTAGTCTCCCCACAACATACTTCACCATGGAAACAGATGGCGAGTGACAAAAAAAAAAAAAAAAAAAAAAAAAAAAATCAAGCAACGCGTAAACTTATGAAGAAAATTCGAAGTCCTTCAGTTATAGAAGAAACAACAAGGAGATCAGAAGTGAGATTAGACCTTTCCGAGAACATAGGTAGTCGACTAAAGGGTCTATTACACTGGGCAAATTTTCCGTGGATCTTCAGTCAAACCACGATTTCCGCTAGCGTGGTTCTCATTTGTTTCTTGTTATTGCTGCTGCTGATGATGATGGTGAGTAATACCGTCGTCCTTCGGTGAAATCTACCGTAGCTTTGGAAGATCGTGGACACGTCAGAAAACCACGGAAATAGGAGAACCACGCCAGCGGAAATCGTGGTTTGACTGAAGATCCACGGAAAATATGCCCAGTGTAATAGCCCCTTTAGACTTCAGGAAATTTTAAGGTTGTGACTCCGACTCCACCCTTCTGCCCCTCCTCCTCTACTGCAGTACATTTTTTTTATGTGCTGCTTGTAGCGCCGGTAGGCTCTCGTGAGAGGCCTCTTGAACGTGTGTGAACGAGTTGTCTTGACGGCACTGTGTGTGTGTGTGTGTACGAGTTGTCTCGACGGCAGTGTGTGTGTATTTACCTAGTTGTAGTTTTACAGGGCCTGGGTTTACGCTCGTGTGGTCCTGTCTCCGTATCTATAACTATCCAACTTTTCCTTGAAACTTTGCACACTCTTCGCCGATACCATTTCTTCACTTAATCTGTTCCAAACCTATATATTTCTTTGTGGGAAGCTATATTTCTTTATGTCTCTTGAGCATCTTCCCTTCCTCAACTTTTTACTATGTGTGTGTGTGTGTGTGTACGAGTTGTTTCGACGGTAATGTGTGTGTGTAATTCACCTTGGCCTGATCACGGGTTGGACTCGTAATCGCCAGCAGGTACCCTCCCGACATCAGCAAGTGTTCTTTATCGTCGATCTCTGGGTACTGCCCGGACCTCACACACCACACACCCCATCCCCCTTGCTCAAGGGGGGACAGTAACCACTTCTAGGGCCGCTTTCACAGTCGTTTTATTTGTTATGATCGTTACGAATGGCGCCGATCGACGCTGTGGTTTTCCACGTGAAACTGGCCTATGGGGTAGTGGCGGCTGCAGAGGAAGCGAGAGGTGTTGAGAGTGTGTGGCAAGGTGCGGGGCTAGGCTAACCCCGCAGCCGCCACTACCCCATCGGCCAGTTTGACGTGGAAATACTATAGCGGCGATCGCCGCCATTGGTAACGATCAAAACAAACAAAACGACTGTGAAAGCGTCCCCTAGTCAACGGAAAGAATCCGGCTTGAGCGGGCTCGAACCGCCGCCCTGTCAGACCATGAAGCCTGGCAGCGCAGCGCTCTAACCAGTTGCGCCAGTGTGTGTGTGTGTGTGTGTGTGTGTCATTTTCATCAGCTAACTGCTATAATTACAGAATACTCAGTGATTTTACCTCGGTAAAATAATAAAATAGTGGCAGTCAGTGACGCGGTCTATCTCAGATGATCGTTTCTTGCAACTGCTGAGCAGCCTCGATCGAGTTGAGACTTGAGGGTGGAGACGCGTATGAGTACTTCAGGAATCAGACACGATCGGTACATGATGTTTCAGGTGTCGTACACACACACACACACACACACACACATACACACACACCTAACAGTATGTTTTTTTCCGACATCGTTCAGTAATTTAGCTCAATGATCTACATATTAAATCAGGCGAAATATCATGAAATATAACATTTTCTCACACACACAAAAAAACAACAAATCAATGTTCCCGCCATAACCCATAATGCCTGAAATGTCCGCCAACAGGAGCTCCCACGTCAGCTAAGTTCTCCCACATATTCGTTGGAATTCCCCACGAAGTAGCAAAACTGACCTAACAGTTATATATCACGGCAGTAACGGGATGGGATCGTCCAAGTTAGTGCTCAACACGCACCACATACACAATATTACTACTACTAATAATAATGACAGCATCAACATCTGGGGGCAAATATGGGGTATTCTTGAGAGAGAGAGAGAGAGAGAGAGAGAGAGAGAGAGAGAGAGAGAGAGAGAGAGAGAGAGAGAGAGGACGGGGAAAATAGAATAGTTTCCCGTCTTCCTCACTGTCTCCCAGCCAGCTGACGTCACAAGCTGCGCAGTGGAGGTAAAGTGAGGAGACCTGATACTATAGATCTTGGGGTACACGAGGTCTTGGGTGTTGATGTGAAAGGGTCGAGCATGTCTTGAAAGAGGTCTTGAGACTGTTGCCGAATGCTGCGCCGACGTCGTGACTGGAGTCTGGAGTCGTGAAGGTTAGCAGTTTCGCACGACATGCTGGCAACTAGTCGGCCGAATGTCGCAGACAGTCGGCAAGACACCAAGACCCCAATAAAACCTCCCCCCCTTCTTGGAGCGTGGGAACCAACTTATCAAATGGAAAAGTCGCCGGGTTGTCGTGGCCCAGAGTCGGCACAGTGTGAACGGGGCTTAAAAGCAGCACCATTCTTGCTAGGTTCATGCTGCTTCTCGGAACTCTACTTGATCCTTTGTAGAGAGTTTCGTTGGAGTCCGGGCTGCTAGGTGATCATCACAACAGCATGTGGGCAGTCTTATTAGGCCACTCAGCGATGGCTGAAAGTCGTCCGTTTGTAGCGGCGGGCACAGGACTTCCCGGGTCCTCCAGGACGCTCCAGCACGCTTAACACCCACACCGCCTCCCTAAATCATTTTGGTAGTGGTGATGATGTCATTGGGAGGGATGTTGGGAAGGCGGTGGCTGAGTCGACAGCATGACGGCGCCGCGTTCAGGAGGACGCAAGTTCAATCCCCGCCCGGTGCCACCAAGCTGGGATTTTTCAGCCGCCGCCGAGTCGTATATCACGCGGTGAATGTGGGCCCAGCACGCTACCACTCAGCCACCGCCTACCTGCACATTTTCCCTTTTCTCGGAGCTCACGATGTCACACTGATTCGGAAATTTATCAATTTATTTTTGCGCTTTTCATAAAGCCTATATTTTTTTCATGTGTATAGTAAAGATTATAAATACAGATCTTTTTATATAGCAAACACATATATGCATATAAAATGGGGAGGCGGTGGCTGAATGGATAGCGTGACGGCTCCGCGTTCAGGGCGACGCGAGTTCAATCCCCGCCCGGTGCCACCAAGCTGCGATTTTTCAGCCGCTGCCGAGTGGCTTAAAACTACCCACATGCTGTCCAGAAGACCACCTATCAACCCGGACTCTAGATTCTAGGATTAAAGATGAGCTCCGGGAGGGCAGCATGAGCCAATGCACGATGGCACCACTATAAACACTGCCCTGCGCCAGAACGGGCTGGGCCGACCATCAGGCCCCTCCAAAAAACAAGCCTACAGGCGCTACAGGCGAAGATGTAAAAGAAAAAATAATAATAATAATAATTATCACTAATACCAAAATGATTTTAGTTAATATTTCCTCTCGTAAGCTTACATAATCATTCTGTATTTACTTCTACAATCCTTGGCGTAGCATTTGCAGAGCGTGTGGGTAGAGAATACATTTATTAATTTCTGTAACTGCATCCTCTTCTGCATCCTGATTTGCTTAATTGTTTGAAAGTTCAAGGGCAGCTCAGGATGCTTAGCCAGGGAGAATTTGCAAAGGAATATGTGCACCATTTTCTGTTATCAAACCTAAGGGAGGAGAGACTGGAATAGTGGTGGAGTAAGCTGTGTCATGTACGGCTATATAGTTAACCTGCGTAATAAAAGGCAACAAGGCGGCCCCGGTAAGGGATAACATAATATTTTCCAAAGTTCCTGCAGTGAAACGTCTTGTCTCTGCATAAGGACTCCGGGCCACGACTACCCACGACTCTAGGGTTGGTATTATAAGACACTTTCCCTCCTCACATCAGCTGTTTCTAAAGGCCAAAGAGGGGGTCAATCAGGTTCTAATGAGTGTTTTTTTAGGTTCACGGTAGAAGAAGGATAAAACTACCACCAGGGCCATAAAACTACTCCTGGAAATGCCCACAACTCCTACGAAAGCCTTGTCAAATATGTGTTTCTTCAGGTTCACGGTACAGAACAAGGATAAAACTACCACCAGGGTCATAAAACTACTCCTGGAAATGCCCACAACTCCTACGAAAGCCTTGTCAAATATGTGTTCTTGGGCGGCGAAATGTCTCATAATACGACTCTAGGGTACACGAGGTCTTGGGTGTTGATGTGAAAGGGTCGGGCATGTCTTGAAAGAGGTCTTGAGACTGTTGCCGAATCCTGCGCCGACGTCGTGGCGGGAGTCTGGAGTCGTGAGGGTTAGCACGACATGCTGGCAACTAATTGGCCGAATGTCCCAGACAGTCGGCAGGACACCAAGACCGCAATAAAACCTCCCCCCTTCTTGGAGCGTGGGAACCAACTTGTCAAATGGAAAAGTCGCTGGACGGTGCATTTTTTTACAATCTTTCAGGAACAGCACAGGTTAGTTAATAGTGCCCGTGCCGCATGTGAAAAACATTGTGGTGAGGGGAACCTCTTGAGTTACTGATTAACTAAGAGAACTAAATAGGGGCGCTGATTACAACTTCATCAGGAGCAACCTCATCCCTGCATAGTTCATCCATGCCACCATGATCCTTCAAATACATGATCTATTCTTCGAGAAGCTGATCTGTTGATAAATAAGTGAACGGACTTTCTAGAGAGTGTGATCTGTAAATAGATAGCTAAACGGAATGTCTGACTTGGCAGTAAAAGAAGTCTCCCATTGGCATTAGACGGATATAGTGTAAGAGATTTATCATGATTCAAATGGTGTTTTCGTGAATTTTCTCCTCTTTACATACGGTACCACACTCTGATACCTTAACCGACCTTTCATCTCCTTTCCCCATCTCATAGTCCACTTCACCCTCTACCCCTTTTTCTTCAGTCCTTCACTCACACTCCCCGGCCTCTTTTCTAACTCCGTACTCCGTTTCCCTTCTCCTGGTCTCCCATCCTTCTACCATTCCAGTGCAGATCGGTTTCTCCCTCACCCCAACCTCCCCTCAAAGTTCCCCTCTTTTCCATTATGTTGGACATCATCACCCACTCTCACAACAGCCCCAGCCTCCCCTTGCCCACAACTCGGAACCCTTCTGCCACAGTGCTCTTTTTTTATATCTCGTTCCCCTCCCCCTTTTGTAGGCCTCAAAACAAATTACCTACGAAAAAATTAGAAAACGGAAGCGCGAGCATTGAAATGAAGATCTCAAATGATGCGAACAGGAAACCCAAAATGATCTTTAGTTAATATGAAGCTCAAAATTGTATATATCTATATCTATATCTATATCTAACTATCTATCTATCTGTCTATCTATCTCGATCTATCTATCTATCTATCTGTCTATTTATCTCTATCTATCTATCTATCTATATATATATTTAGCCATTAATAGGCAACGAGATGCTAGTTAGCTGTGATAATGATAAGGCTTGGATCCTAAGCTCAACCTTCGGCAAAGTCTTCACCGAGGAAAACACGTCGAAGGTCGCTGCTCCAACGACAACAGTCCAAGGTCGTGACGAACAACAAGCTGCCATTACAGAAACAAAGACGTGCGAGGTGCGTAAGCCAGTATAAAAAAGGAAAAATTTGGAAAGTTTCGTTTAGTCGGCGCAACATCTGTGGTCATATGCCGGAGAGAGACAGAAGGGGAAGGAATTATAGGAGAAGGGAACAGACCCCAGGAGACGGGACACAACCCCCGATTAATACCTGGTACCCATTCACTGCTGGGTGGACAGGGGCGTAGGGTATCGGAAAAGGAAAAGTTGGAAAGTTTCGTTTAGTCGGTGCAACATCTGTGGTCATATGCCGGAGAGAGACAGAAGGGGAAGGAATTATAGGAGAAGGGAACAGACCCCAGGAGACGGGACACAACCCCCGATTAATACCTCTGGTACCCATTCACTGCTGGGTGGACAGGGGCGTAGGGTATCGGAAAAGCCGCCCAAATTTTTCCACTCCGCCCGGGAATCGAACCCGGGCTCCCTCGGTTGTGAGCCGAGTGTGCTAACCACTGCACCATGAAGCCCCCCATAAAAAAAAGGATCCAAATAAGTCTCCTGGTCACGACATCTACCCCCGCGAGTACTAAAGGAATGTAGCGCTCAACTGGTGACTTCTATAACCTTGCCTGAGCCAGAATCCCCCTATCGTGGAAAAAAGCAAGCATTACCCCAATCTTCAAAAAGTGAAACAAAAAGAAAATATGTTAATCGGAGGTTGCCGAGTGGTCAGCATGCGGGCGCGGTGAGCCAGGAGACCTAAGTTCGAGTCCCACCGATGCATGCTGATAATTTTCAACCATCGCCGATTGGTGGAAGATTACTCACATGCTACCCAGGGCCCATACTTATAAGGCTAACACCTCGTCTCAGGCTCGTCTTAAGAGCCCAAACCGGCCCTGTGGAGCGGGATGTGAATCTGAGACGCGGCGCGAGTAGCTAAAGTTGGTCCCGGGGGCTCGTCTGAGGTTCGACCTTAAAATGTAAACATTGCCGGGTGTTGCCAGACAGCCAGCGCGCCTCATCAAAATCGTTTTACATTCAAACGCTCACTATAGGCTTACAACACCCTTTTATAATGGATATGATGTACTACTACTCAATATTTTCACCATTTTAAGGTATTCTTACCTATTAAGTTTCATATGAGATAACTGATCTCGCCGTTGTCGGCAACTTTACGTTCGACACTATCCGTGGCGGCTGGAGCCCCAGCTAGGGTGCACACTCACCTATGAGACGAGACATAAGTCAAACGCCTCATTTCTTTATAAGTATGGGCCCTGGTCAATCCTAACTTTAGGGACTTCGGTCAAGGGGAGAATCTGGGGGCAGCATTGGCCAGGCAAGAGTCTTATGTCACGGCAGCCACTATTAAATAAAATTCGCCCGCGCTACTAACGGTCTGGGGTCGTTCAAGAGACCCCTCAAGAAAGCCTACCGGCGCTATAAGCAGCACCTAAAAACAGTTATAAAAAAAATGTTAGGGACAAGATAATTGGTTCCTCGATGCCAATAATTTAATATCTGATAATCGCCATGATTTCCGTAGGAACAGATCTTGCCTAACAAAACTACTAACCTTCTTTAACGATGTTAATGCAAACTGAGATGCCCGAGCACCCTGTGATATGATTTATTTATATTTTCGAAAGGCGTTCAGCAAAGTCTTCCATAGAAGGTTTATCTCAGAGTGGCGCTTCCATGGAATAGGCGAGCACCTGTGCATGTGGGTCAAAGTTTGGTTAGAAGGTTGGTAACAACAAGTTGTTATCTAAGTCTATATATACCAAGTCAAGTCACTGCTTCAAAACTGCGACCGGTACGCGCAGGAGGCGGTTTTGGGGCGGAGCAGCGGGATGGCGTCACTTGAAGCTAAAAAAAAATACCCGCCAGTTCAGGGGTGACTAAAGTTGGGGCCGTGTGTGCACTCTGGATGTGCATTCTCGCCTTCTTTCACAGCGCGTTCAGGCAAGCCACTGACGAAAAAATATGTCTTTTTATTGTGCTATTGCGTGACTGTGATTTCAATGACTACAAACGGCGGTGTGGGGTGTGAGGAAGGGCATGTTGAAGTGATTGATTTAAATTAGTCCGCCTTTCTTCGTTTTCTCTAAATCCCTGTTTCTACATTCTCTAGTTTGGCTCCAAGCAACGTCACGCATAAACCACGCCTCGGCCGTGTCTCCTCCCACAAACCTGCGTATGACTTGACTTGCTGTATATAGACTTAGGTTGTTATGTACGGCTAAGTATCTGATGAGAGTTAGAAACTATATAGCGGCGTGCCTCAAGGATCGGTCCTGGAGCAAACACTCTTCATAATTAGAATAAAAATGTTCCGGAAAACAACCTCTTATCAGAAGTAGCCAAATTTGTAAATAGCACCAAATTAGGAGGCAAAATAACATGTGCTGTGGATTGCGACAAAATTCTGCTTGACCTAAATACACCCACAGACCGTGACATGTGGCAGAGGTATTTTAACAAAGTGTCGTGCACATAAGAGATAAATAATCCAAACTTTCAAAAGAAAATTAACGATTGGAGTAAAATCGGCGTCATTATAAAAAGTAATCTTAAAAGGAGCGATTAATGTACAGCAATTACTAAAAAAAAGCTAAATGATGTGATGTTACGCTTAATTTTAAGAAAATTTGATCACAAATTGCCAGGCGTTATGAAAAGACTATACATGGCATTTGTAAAGTCACACCTAGATATGCCATTGAATTCTGGTCACTGAATTCTGCTATAGTTCAGAGATTACTGGATAGAGTACAGCGACGAGCGACCGGCGTTGCGTAAATTATTAACTTACCGTATGAAGAAAGACTAACTCTGTGAGCGCGTTCTCTCGCAATGCCAATAAGCGAAGAGCTGAGGGAACTCAATCGAAGTCTTTGAAATATTTGCTGAATTCAACAATGTAAATCCAGGAAACCTATTTGAAATATATCACTCAACAGTGATGCGATATAACGGGAAAAAAACAAAAGGAATAAAGACGTAAAACATTAGCTCGTATAAGCTATTCAATACTCGAGTTGTCGACCATTGGAACAGACTCCCTCCCTCAATAGTTAGCTCAAGAAAAATGCAGTCTTGAGTCGTCACTAGAAATTTACTTCAGGGAAAACAGGTTTAGTTTCTTTTTTTTTTTTTTCATTCATTAAAAGTTAGCACACAGGAATTTATTTCATTTTTGATGTATCCTCCACTGCTGTTAACGTCTGAAAATTTACTTCAGGGGAAACGGGTTTTTTCATACGGACTTCTTTTCATCAAAAAAAGCTTGCAGGAACACCGGCTTCATTTTACGATGTATTTCCTCCACTGCTGGGCACGTCCGCTGATTAGTCCGCAAATCTGCAATAGCGGAAGTTCCGTTTCATTTGCGGATTTGCGTTTGCGACAAAAAGGTCGCTAATTTGCGGATTAGCGTTTGCGGTATTACTTCCGCTAACCTCCGCTAACACGTGGAGGAGCCAGCCCGGTTCAGCCTCGATCTGATAGATTCTTCAAATATTAAAATAAAAACTGATTAACTTCAAAACTCTTTTAAGTTGTTGCCTTTTCGACTTTTTACGAAAAGCTTATTCACCTCTCTCAAGGGATCTTATTGTAAACATCATAATAAGTATTTTGAAGGAGACAGGGCTTATGAATATGGAAATAGTTGAGACAGACACAGTGATGAACTTCCTTTGGTCCTTCTCATTAAAAAAGTTTAAAATAGATGCTTATCAGATTATTACAAATTAATTAGTATGACTACAAATCGTCCATACTTGAAATAGCAGTAGCGTATGTTTGGTCAATGCTGGTCATGAAAAAAATGTTTTCTTTATAAAATAGGTCTTAAAAAAAAAAAACTTTGAATGCCAAGCTACACCATTACATCGCAAATAGAGTGAAAAGAGATTCGAGAGTTATTGATTATTGATTTATTTTTTGCTGTTTGCGTTTGCGGTGTCAAATTTTGTGGCGGAAGACTGCAAATATTGTGTAGCTATTTGCGATGGCGGATTTGCGATTGCGATTGAAACTAAATATCGAAAAGTTGGAAAGTTTCGTTTAGTCGGCGCAACATCTGTGGTCATATGCCGGAGAGAGACTGAAGGGGAAGGAATTATAGGAGAAGGGAACAGACCCCAGGAGACGGGACACAACCCCCGATTAATACCTGGTACCCATTCACTGCTGGGTGGACAGGGGCGTAGAGTATCGGAAAAGCCGCCCAGATTTTTCACCTCCGCCCGGGAATCGAACCCAGGCTCTCTCGGTTGTGAGCCGAGTGTGCTAACCACTGCACCACGAGGCCCCAACTAAATCTCGAAATTTGCAGAATTGGAATTGCGAAAGTTATGGAATAAGTTAGCGGATTTGTGATAGCGGAAGTTCAAATTCGTTAGCGATGCCCACCTCTGATCTCCCCCAGAGTTTGGTCAGCTATAATGTTAGTCTAGGGAAATTTTCTCTTCTTATTTCATTCTTCCCTGTAAAATATGCATGTCCGCGCGCTCTCTCTCTCTCTCTCTCTCTCTCTCTCTCTCTCTCTCTCTCTCTCTCTCTCTCTCTCTCTCTCTCTCTGTCTTTCTGTGTCTCTGTGTGTCTGTGTCCCTATGTGTGTCTCTCTCTCTCTCTCTCTCTCTCTCTCTCTCTCTCTCTCTCTCTCTCTCTCTCTCTCTCTCTCTCTCTCTCTCTCTCTCTCTCTCTCTCTCTCTCTCTCTCTCTCTCTCTCTCTCTCTCTCTCTCTCTCCCGAAATTGACCTCTCATTTTGGCCACTCCTTTGACCTCTATTCAGGAGCATTAGGTAGCGGGCTTTTTTTAATATTTTTCTTTACGCCCTTGAGCTGTCTCCTTTGCTGTAAAAAAAAAAAAGGTTGCCGGAGGGAGAGGAGGGTAGGGAGGAGCCTTCTTCGGCTTCGGCTCTATCCTATTCTACCACATGCCGTCTATATCAGCAATAGTAAAAGGTAGGTAAGGTTCGGGGCCTACACCATAGCTGCTTATGGCCGCTGTGTTCATCTCCGTTACATTGCCCCTTGAGACTAAGAGGAACCCATTACCCCGGGACACAGGGCCAGGTTTTTTTTTTTTTTTTTTTACGTGTACGCCTATAGCGCCGGTAGGCTTGCTTGTGGGGCCTAGATGGTAGTCTGTCCCAGCCCGTCATGGCGCAGGCAGGTGTTTATAGTGGCGCCATCTTCTCTTGGCTCATGCTGCCCCCCGGAACTCGTTCTTGATTCACTTGGACGGTTTCCTCTAGAGTCCGGGTTGATGGGTGGTCTTCAGGACAGCATGTGGGTAGTTTTAAGCCACTCGGCGGTGACTGAAAATCCCAGGTGGTAGCGTGGGGATTCGAACTCCCGTCGTCCATCACCCGGTGAATGTGGGCCCAGCACGCTACCACTCAGCCACCGCCTACCCAAATTGTCCAAATCTTACACTCGCTATGGACCAAAAGGTCTCCAAAAGGTCTCCCTGGTATCTGTTATTCCTATGTATTCCTATGTATTCCTCTTCCTCCTTCTTCTCTACCTTTTTTTCCTCCTCCTCTTCCTCCTCCTCCTCCTCCTCCTCCTCCTCCTCCTTCTCCTCCTCCTCTTTCTCCTCCTTTTCCATTCGCTATAGGCCAAAAACGTCTCCAAAATGTCTCCGTGGTATCTGTTATTCCTATGTATTCCTATGTATTTCTCTTCCTCCTTCTTCTCTACCTTATTTTCCTCCTTTTTCCTCCTCCTCCTCCTCCTCCTCCTCTTCGTTTTCCTTTCGCTATAGGCCAAAAAGGTCTCCAAAATGTCTCCGTGGTATCTGTTATTCCTATGTATTCCTATGTATTCCTCCTCCTCCTTCTTCTCTACCTTATTTTCCTCCTCCTCCTCCTCCTCCTTCTTCTCTACCTTATTTTCCTCCTCCTCCTCCTCCTCCTTTTCCTCTTCCATTTTCGTGGTTCTCTGATCTTGCATTGCCTTTAATTTTGTTTATTTTTCGTCTTCAGTTTCGCCTTCCTCATATATTTGCATTTCTTTCTCCTCACGTTCCCCTCCTATTTTTCCTTCATTTCCGCTGCCTCCTCCTCTTCCTCCTCCTCCTCCTCCTCCTTCTTCTCTACCTTATTTTCCTCCTTTGTCCTCCTCCTCCTCCTTCTCCTCCTCCTCCTCCTTCTTCTCTACCTTATTTTCCTCCTTTTTCCTCCTCTTCTTCCTTCTCCTCCTCAGACTCCTCCCTCTCTTCCATGGCTTCTTTTTCTATTATAATCTCTACATTTTTTTTCATTTTCTCCTTTGTCCCCTAATTGTCGTTAATCTTCTGATCCTTGTGTTTCCTCCTCCTCCTCCTCCTCCTCCTCATCATCATCATCCTCTTCTTCCTTCACCTCTCGCTCCATCACCGCCGCCATTATCAACACTGCCAACCTTCCAACACCTCAACACAAGTTTGCGAAAATCTTAAAGGTGGTTGCGGAGAGCGGTTTGAGAAAAGGTTCATGGCAAAAGTCCTGCTTCATTCATCTCGTATATTAATTAACTCTCTCTCTCCCTCTCCCTCTCTCTGTCTCTGTCTCTGTCTCTCTCTCTCTCTCTCTCTCTCTCTCTCTCTCATGTGCATTCAAGAGAGAGCTTACGAGTGCTCCTGCTTCATAGCTATTTAACACCTTCAGAGGCACTGGTCAGTCACTAGGGAGCGTGCGTTGCCAACAATAGGGTCGTGAACCTTTGTATTGTCAAGGTTTTTATCGCTGCCGAGTTAAGTTTTGATCAATCTCGAGGCAGCACATGAGGAAGCGAGGTCACTAGGGCATTGGGTCCTTTGAGCTAAGACCAATTCCTCGTTATTATGCTTCCTGCAAGAGATATCATAGTGACCTGTTTTGGAATACAAGCGATGGACTGGACTTGTCTGCGTTAAAAATAAGTGCTTCGGATACTTGTACAGGAGAGTAAAGTTTGGAATCTCCGGGTTAATGAATGTTCCTTGTCTGCTGCGATTGTGCGACACAGATGCCGTACAGAAGCAGCGGGGATCATGTTTCTTAATGGTCCCCCAAGCGAGAAAAATGAGAAAAAAATCACCCCTCACACAAACCATTTCATAATATATATCAAAGCATTTGTGATCTGTTTATGCATCATCTATTTTTGGGGGTTTATATCATGGCACAAATTTGGCCCGTCGCTGCTACACGGTAAAGCCACAAATTTGGCCCGTCGCTGCTACACGGTAAAGCCACAAATTTGGCCCGTCGCTGCTACACGGTAAAGCCACAAATTTGGCCCGTCGCTGCTACACGGTAAAGCTACAAATTTGTCCCGTCGCTGCTACATGGTAAAGCCACAAATTTGGCCCGTCGCTGCTACACGGTAAAGCTACAAATTTGTCCCGTCGCTGCTACATGGTAAAGCCACAAATTTGGCCCGTCGCTGCTACACGGTAAAGCCACAAATTTGGCCCGTCGCTGCTACACGGTAAAGCCACAAATTTGGCCCGTCGCTGCTACACGGTAAAGCCACAAATTTGGCTCGTCGCTGCTACACGGTAAAGCCACAAATTTGGCCCGTCGCTGCTACACGGTAAGGCCACAAATTTGGCCTGTCGCTGCTACACGGTAAGGCCACAAATTTGGCCTGTCGCTTAATACAAAGACAATATAGGTAATGCCTGTATAAAAAAATCTTTATAAACTCCAGTCAGGTCATTGTCCACGTTTGATCTTTTAAGGAATGAGTTTTTTCCACTTAATGGTAAAATTCTCAGTCTTTGAATAAAACTTCCGTGTCTATCTGTCCACTAAATCTGTAAATCTCTTTGGACTCTTTTTAGGAGCAGCGAGTAGCGGGCTTTTTTTTTTTATTAATGTTTACTTTTTTTGTGCCCTTGAACTGTCTCCTTTGCTGTAAAAAAAAAAAAAAAAAAAAAAAAAAAAAAACATTCAGAACTACAGTCTTCCAAATATGTCAAGTCCGTTTTGGCGTTGGCTCCCGTGGGTCCATTTCTCCCCTCTGCTCTGCCACACAATCCCAACACCTATGTTTTCCCCTCATGTCACCAATACCTTACATATGAGAGGAAGAGATAGGTGTTGGGACTGTGTGGCAGAGCAGAGGGGAGGAAAGGACCCGCGGGAGCCTACGCCAGACCGCCCTCAATATTATTTGGAAGACTTTAAGAGGACCAGAATAAAGAGATCGCCTTGCCTTTCCTTCGATGCCAAATCTTTAAAGACTCCAGTCAGGTCATTGTCCACCTTTGGTCTTTTAATGAATGAGGGTTTGTTTCCACCTTACGGTAAATTTCTCAGTCTGAACAAAATTTCCGTGTCTAAATCTGTAGCCATTCAGAACTAAGAGGAACAGAATAAATAGGTCGCCTTGCCTTTCCTTTGATGCCGAATCTTTAAAGACTTCAGTCAGGTCATTGTTCACCTTTGGTCTTTTAATGAATGAGGTTTTTTTCCACCTTACAGTAAATTTCTCAGACTGAACAAAATTTCCGTGTCTAAATCTGTAGCCATTCAGAACTAAGAGGAACAGAATAAATAGGTCGCCTTGCCTCTCACCGCCCTGCCTCCCCTTCGGTCCCAGTGATGATGAGCGTGTCAGCAGCGACATTTACACGTGCAAAGGCCCCCACAACCCTCCCTCATCCCTCCCTTAATTAACGCGCAGTATTAGTCCCAGTCCCCTCTCTCCTTCCCCTCCCATCCATTCCTACCCTGTTCCCCTGTTGCCCTCCTGTCCCTCCCTACCGTAATATCTAAGCGATGATTAACCCTGTTTGCTCCCTCCCTTCCCTTGCTTTATATCGTCGACATCACCAACGCGAGGTATCACGGACCGTTTTATTTCCTTTATCTCCCCTCCTGCCCTGTTATCCGCCCTAATGGTAATGAAGAAAATGACAATTGTAATAATATAGTGACATTAATAGCAATAAATATAATAGTAATAATAATAATAATAATAATAATAGCCAAAGAAGGACAGGTTGAGTATACCCAGCCAGGACTCGAACCACAGGCAGCCACCCTCGCTGTGCAGAGGTTAATGTGAAAAACTCATCATAGTAGTAGTAGTAGTAGTAGTAGTAGTAGTAGTAGTAGTAGTAGTAGTAGTAGTAGTAGTAGTAGTAGTAGCATGGTACTTCTACTACTACTACTACCACTACTACTATTACAACAACTACTTTTTTTTTACAACAAAGGAGACGGCTCAAGGGCAACAAAAAGTGAAGAAAAAAAAGCCCGCTACTTGCAGCTCCCACAACAGAAGATAGTAGAGACTGGCCAAAAGAGAGGTCAATTTCGGGTGAAGTCTTGATACACTGTTCTTGAAAAAGGTCAAGTCGTAGGCAGGAGGAAATACAGAAGAAGGAAGGCTATTCCAGAGTTTACCAGCGTGAGGGATGAAAGAGTAAAGATGCTGGTTAACTCTTGCATAAGGGGTTTGGACAGTATAGGGATGAGCTAGAGTAGAAAGTCGAGTGCAGCGGGGCCGCGGGAGGGGGGGAGGAATGCAGTTAGCAAGTTTAGAAGAGCAGTCAGCATGAAAATTTCGATAGAAGATAGAAAGAGAGGCAACATGGCGGGGAGTTGATGAGACGAAGAGCCTTAGACTCTACTCTGCCCAAGAGAGTTGTGTGAGTGGAGCCCCCCCACACATGTGATTCATACTCCATACGAGGGCGGACAAGGCCTCTGTATGTGGACTTGGACAGCATCAATGCGGGGGAGAAGAACTGGCGGAGACGATACAGAACGCCCAACCTCTACGAATCTGATTTAGTGAGAGAGGAGATATGAAGTTTCCATTTGAGATCTTGAGTTAAGGATAGACCGAGGATGTTTAGTGTAGGAGAAGGTGACAGCTGAGTGTTGTCAAAGAACAGGGGATAGTTGTTTGGAAGATTGTGTCGAGTTGATAGGCGAAGAAATTAAGTTTTTGAGGTATTGAAGGACACCAGGTTCTTCTTGCCTGAATCGGAAATGATAGTAAGGTCTGAGGCTAAGCGTTCTGCAGCCTCCAACCTTGAATCGTATAGTTCCTGTTGGGTTGGCCTTCTATCAAAAGAAGTTGAGTAATGCAGAGTAGAGTCATCGGCGTAAGAATGGGTAGGAAAGTTCGTTTTGGAAAGAAGATCATCAAAGAACAACAGAAAGAGAGTGGGAGATAGGACAGAACCCTGCGGGACACCACTGTTGATAGGTTTAGGGGAAGAAGAGTGACCGTTGTTGCTGTCACATTTATTTTCTATTATTGTTTTCTTGTCAAGGTCGTTGCTCTTCTCATCTTTTTTCATCACCATCATCATCATTTTCTTCTTCTTCTTCTTCATATATATATATATATATATATATATATATATATATATATATATATATATATATATATATATATAATTTAGAGAGAGAGTTTAATGTTAACATTCTCTCTCTCTCTCTCTCTCTCTCTCTCTCTCTCTCTCTCTCTCTCAGCTACCTGGCTAGTCAGTTCCTTGTCTTTGATCTGTTTGCAAGCTCACAACTTCGTCTGCCTCTTTAGCATTGTTAGCAGAGGACTTTGAAGTCTTCCCGGCATCTGCCTTATATCCGCGTCTTCATAGCTCCGTGCCTCACGTCCTCCTCAGTTTTCTTTTCCTTCCATTTTGCGTTTGAAAAATGAGTGCGCGCGATGCTCACGTTTTCTTCGGTCTAAGACTATTGTTGGCCACTTTGGGAGAACTTTGCTCGTGTTGTTTCGTCTCCTTGTTTTTCATCTCCCTTCACTGAGTAGCACCATGGTCATGCTACATAGATTACTAATGCTGTCGCTTTCATTTGTGAACAGAATGTTTGCCAGAAAATCAATCCTGTTGACTTCTAAACAAAAGTCAAACATTACAACGCGTTAAACAGAATATTTTCCAATCATAACAATTACAGATGCAACGGCTACTAAAACTTACATTACTACTACTACTACTATTACTACTACTACTACTACTACTACTACTACTACTATTACTACTACTACTACTACTACTACTACTACTACTACTACTACTACTACTACTACTACTACTACTACTACTACTACTACTACTACTACTACTACTACTACTACTACTACTACTACTACTACTACTACTACTACTACTACTACTACTACTACTACTACTACTACTACTACTACTACTACTACTACTACTACTACTACTACTACTACTACTACTACTACTACTACTACTACATAAATGACTAATAACTCTGTTCGCTAATGACTGTGCATCCAACCATATCACTAATACTACCTGACACTAAATCACCTATCATCTATTAATAGTCCATATTAATACAGACGAAATGTCATGGTGGTGACATCATTTGGTGATCCACATGCACAGAGATAGCCATATCTCAGAGCAATGGCGTCGACAAATTCTTGTTTGTTAAGCTCTGATTGGTAATGACGTTAGACTGCACCTAAGTGTCGTTGTCCGTCTTTGTCACAATGACGCCACTTCCTCTAAAAGTTGGCATGGTCATAATGTTAAGGTTTGACAATAAGGACAGACTTGGTGTTTTAAGTCTGAGATTTTACCAGCACCTGAGAGGTCATATAAGCCACCTGTTTTCAGATGATTTTAACACTTTCACCTTTCACTGTGGCTATTTATGTATAAGTCAGTTATGTATAGGTATTTTCGACATACATAGCTAATAGGATAATAATAATAATAATAATAATAATAATAATAATAATAATAATAATAATAATAATAATAATAATAATAATAATAATAATAATAATAATAATAATAATAATAATAATAATAATAATAATAATAATAATAATAATAATAATAATAATAATAATAATAATAATAATAATAATAATAATAATAATAATAATAATAATAATAAAGTAATAATTAAAATATGAATAATAAGAATTGAAATATAAATGTGAATAAAAGTAATAACAACTTTGATAAACATTACAACACCAGCAACATTGTTCACAAGGTTTAACTTTTCTAATAAAACTTTATAAACTGTTGAAAAGATCACCTGACAATAGCGGCGAATATTTTAAACAATCTCTCTCTCTCTCTCTCTCTCTCTCTCTCTCTCTCTCTCTCTCTCTCTCTCTCTCTCTCTCTCTCTCTCTCTCTCTCTCTCTCTCTCTCTACTGTGTCTTTGTGTGTCTGAGAGAGTGTGTGTGTGTGTGTGTGTGTGTGTGTGTGTGTGTGTGTGTGTGTGTAGTTCACCCGGTCCTTCTGGTTGCGAGGCAGACGCTCTATCCACTGAGCTACCGGGCCGGGTGTAGCTACCGGGCCGTGTGTGTGTGGGGGGGGGGGGGAGGGGGAGGGGGGGTTGCCTGAAAAATGGTAATCACTTAATTTCCAGTGCTAATAAATTGCTTTAATTGGAGTATAAATATATCATTTTACAAACTGAACACTTATTTACACATTGTAATATGAGATTATATCATTAATGTAGACTAACACTCATCGATCATATATTAGCTCTCATTATATGTTCAACTGACGAGTAAGAATGCAATTACGGAGGTAAATATGTTATTCAAAAGACTGTGTGTGTGTGTGTGTGTGTGTATGTGTGTGTGTGTGTGTGTGTATTTAACCCGGTAGCAGCAGGGATCATGTTTCTTAATGGTCCCTCTAAGCGAGAGAAATGAGAAAAAATCACCCCTCACACAAACCATTTCATAATATATATCAAAGCATTTGTGATCAGATTATGTATCATCTATTTGGGGGTTTATTTCCTGGCACAAATTTGGCCCGTCGCTGCTACACGGTAAAGCCACAAATTTGGCCCGTCGCTGCTACACGGTAAAGCCACAAATTTGGCCTGTCGCTGCTACACGGTAAAGCCACAAATTTGGCCCGCCGCTGCTACACGGTAAAGCCACAAATTTGGCCCGTCGCTGCTACACGGTAAAGCCACAAATTTGGCCCGTCGCTGCTACACGGTAAAGCCACAAATTTGGCCCGTCTTCTTAAGCGGGCCCAATTTCCGTTTCATTTCTCTCCCAATTTCCCCACTAATTCCTAGAGTCGGACACATATAATCAGGTCCGTTTGAGTAGGGCACCAGCCTCTCCACAGCCCTGTCACACCACCCCCAATGCATCACTCATATGGCAGCTACTTAATATCTGACGTTGTGCATCAAGTTTTCTATACATTAAATAGTTCTATACAGTGTTTTGCTTTTGGGGATAATAGCGATGAACTGTATAAATTCCATTAACACGCGACAAGTTTGCTTTCCTCCTCTGTCTGTGATTAAGGATATCATATGAGGTCGTATTATAAGACATTTCGTGGTCCAAGAACACCTATTTGACAAGGCTTTCGTAGGAGTTGTGGGCATTTCTAATAGTAGTTTTATGACCCTGGTGGTAGTGTGACCCTTCCTCTGTACCATGAACCTGAAGAAACACTCATTAGAACCCGGCTGACCCCCTCTTTGACCTTTAGAAATAGCTGATGTAAGGAGATCTCACTGCTTTTTCCCCTCTCTTTATCCCCATTTTTCCCATTTTCCCAATTTCTTACCGTTTCATTCCCCATTTCGTCTTTCTTCTTTTCTCAGCCCAGTCAAAACTTCCCCCAACTTCTCTTCTCTCGTGTCCTACCTCGTGAAGCCTAATTCCCTCCGTCATCTAAACCCTATCCTACCACCCCGCTCTCCTACCCTATCTTACATTTTGCTATTCCCTTCTTTTTTTTCTTTTTCTAACAACAAAGGAGACAGCTCAAGGGCACAAAAAAAGGAAACAAAAATATAAAAAAAGCCCGCTACTCGCTCCTCCCGAAAAGAATCCAAAGAGGTGGCCGAAAGAGAGGTCCATTTCGGGAGGATCTTAAATTTCAATCGCTCTCCTCCCTTCCCCCTTTCTCCCCTTTGACCATTTCGCTAGATTACTTACTTTTTCCCTCCCGCTCTGCCCACACAATAAGTAATACGGTTCGATAGACACAGAGAATAGATATTACTTCTAGTCTGGCTTTTGAATACTCTACTTTCGTTCTCTCTTTGCGCTTCGGTTAACATTCGAAACACTATAATGGGATGAAATCTTGAGGTTGGTGCTCTCTCTCTCTCTCTCTCTCTCTCTCTCTCTCTCTCTCTCTCTCTCTCTCTCTCTCTCTCACCTGGTGTCTATGTATGTCATCTGCGCGGGACCCGTACCTGAAAAGAAGAAGAAAAAGTGGTTAGTCTCTCTCTCTCTCTCTCTCTCTCTCTCTCTCTCTCTCTCTCTCTCTCTCTCTCTCTCTCTCTCTCTCTCTCTCTCTCTGTCTCTGTCTCTGTCTCTGTTTCTGTCTGTGTCTGCCTATATCTGTCTGTCTCTCTCTCTCTCTCTCTCTCTCTCTCTCTCTCTCTCTCTCTCTCTCTCTCTCTCTCTCTCTCTCTCTCTCTCTCTCTCTGTCTCTGTCTCTGTCTCTGTCTCTGTCTCTCTCTGTCTCTCTCTGTCTCTCTCTGTCTCTCTCTGTCTCTGTTTCTGTCTGTGTCTGCCTATGTCTCTCTCTCTCTCTCTCTCTCTCTCTCTCTCTCTCTCTCTCTCTCTCTCTCTCTCTCTCTCTCTCTCTCTCTCTCTCTCTCTCTCTCTCTCTCTCTCTCTCTCTCTCTCTCTCCTTTTATCTCCCATCTCTCCCTCCGCATTTTCTTCCTCGTTTTCTCTCTCAATTCCTCCGTGTGTGGTTCCTCGTTGTTTTTTATATATTCGTTTTCCTGTCTCCTTTTATTTTTGTGCTGCATCCCTTCCTTCCTTCCTCCCACGCTTCCCTCCGTGTTGCCTCTCTTTTTATGTCTTATCTTTTCTTCATGTGTTTTTATTTAGCTTGATTTATTTTCGCCTTGCAGTTCTGGTTGTTCAGTCCTGCGTTCCTTCCTCCCTCATTTCTTTCATCTCTCCTTCCCTGCCACCCTCCTTGGTATTTTTGCTTCCTCCATCCCTTCATCCAATCATTCTTCTATTCATTCTTTCACTTATTCATTCATTCATTCACTCACTCACTTTCCATACATTTATTCGTTCACACAATCGTAATAATCTCCTTTCTCATCACTGGTATTTCTCTCTCATCAGCTTCCTCCTCTTTCTGTGTACATGGTATTACGAGCTTTATATATTTAGTCATTTATTGCTGTGGTCATAGCCAAACAACGTCAGGAACAAGGAAAAGAATACCCGTTGGCTTATAACGAGGCTTCCTGCTCAAGTTCTTTATTTATCTCGTCAGTTATCTACGTAATACATTAATTAACCCGTCCGCTGCGATTGGCACGGATTTGGCCTTCCCTGGTAGCCTGGTAACATATATTCCCAGGTCTTTCTCTCCTTCTGTGGTGGATAGTGGAGTGTTTCCCATGTGGTACTGGTGTGCTGGATATCTCCTCCCATGGTGTAGGACTTCACATTTTTCTTCATTGAATTGTAACAGCCACTTTTTGCTCCATTCCAGTAGCTTGGTGAGGTCTAACTGTAGGAAATCCGCATTCAATGGGTTAAGGCACTTGCTTTATGCACCTACAGAACCATTAAAGTCACTCTTGGGGCAACAAAGTAGCGGTCAGTGCAGATTTTAAAGGAGCTGATCATTTTGGCATTGATACCCTCTGCATTAACCTGCTGTAAATCCGCCCCATCGGACTGGTCGATAAATGGGTACTTGGGGAAACCTGAAATAGGTAAATTGGAACTGTACCAACCTGATTGTCACACCTTCCCTCTGCCTCGGGATAGTGAGCTCGTACCCCCCATAGGGCAGTGTGACGGGGATGAGCGCCGAGGTCACGAGGGTCACTTTGCATGTACCCTCAACTTTACCAGGAAGGTTGTTCTGTAACAGCCACCGCCGAAAGCCGTGTGCTCTGCTTCCCCGGTGACCCAAGAAAATGTGGCGCTGCAGCACAGACTCAGTAAGTGTAATCGTGTGCAATGTTTTAGTCTCCCCTCGTCTTGTGTCTCCTGTGCCGTCTATGTATTTTCATTGTCGCTGTCTCGTCTCCCTGTTGTCCGTGTTGCGTCTTCAATGTTAACTTCTCTTGTTACTCGTTTATCCTCTACTGTCTGTCCTCGTCCTCCTATTGTTACAGTACAGGATGGCTCAGGTCGAAACAAAAAACTGCCAATGTTTGTTTACTATCCCACTTGAAATGATTGGATGTTATCTCATTTTCGGGTCAGTTAAGTTTTAAAAAAAATGCATCAAAGTCTCCCCGTAATACTCTGTTGTGTGGAGTCACTTGCTCGCTCCTCATACGGCTGTGCCCTCAACGAGTCATCACCGCCGTAGCGCACTGATGCACTTTTTCAAGTACTTCGATATCCCAGCTGTAATCAGGGGATCAGAATTGCACCGCGTACTCAAGACAAGGTATCACCAACAAGTTATTCAAAGATAACATTACTTCTGGCGTCCTACATAGAAAGTTCATCGCTGTGAACTCCAGCATAGATTTAGCTTTTTTTCTATAGGGAGACTTACACAGGCTAGTATTATAAAACATTTCGCCGCCCAAGAACACATATTTGACAAGGCTTTCGTAGGAGTTGTGGGCATTTCCAGTAGTAGTTTTATGACCCTGGTGGTAGTTTGACCCTTCCTCTGTACCGTGAACCTAGAAACACATATTTGACAAGGCTTTCGTAGGAGTTGTGGGCATTTCCAGTAGTAGTTTTATGACCCTGGTGGTAGTTTGACCCTTCCTCTGTACCGTGAACCTAGAAACACATATTTGACAAGGCTTTCGTAGGAGTTGTGGGCATTTCCAGGGGTAGTTTTATGACCCCGGTGGTAGTTTGACCCTTCCTCTGTACCATGAACCTAGAAACACATATTTGACAAGGCTTTCGTAGGAGTTGTGGGCATTTCCAGGGGTAGTTTTATGACCCTGGTGGTAGTTTGACCCTTCCTCTGTACCATGAACCTAGAAACACATATTTGTCAAGGCTTTCGTAGGAGTTGTGGGCATTTCCAGGGGTAGTTTTATGACCCTGGTGGTAGTTTGACCCTTCCTCTGTACCGTGAACCTAGAAACACATATTTGACAAGGCTTTCGTAGGAGTTGTGGGCATTTCCAGTAGTAGTTTTATGACCCTGGTGGTAGTTTGACCCTTCCTCTGTACCGTGAACCTAGAAACACATATTTGACAAGGCTTTCGTAGGAGTTGTGGGCATTTCCAGGGGTAGTTTTATGACCCTGGTGGTAGTTTGACCCTTCCTCTGTACCATGAACCTAGAAACACATATTTGACAAGGCTTTCGTAGGAGTTGTGGGCATTTCCAGGGGTAGTTTTATGACCCTGGTGGTAGTTTGACCGTTCTTCTGTACCCTGAGCCTAAAAAAACACCTATTAGAAAACGATTTATCCCGTCTTTGACTTTTAGAAATTGCTGATGAGAGAAGCGAGTGTCTTGAAATACCAGCTCACTGTTTTGCATGTTCCAGGTCACCGCTAATCTGATTTCTCACGCACGAGCACCACGACCCGCAAAGGCTTCCCAGGATGAGCACCAACAGGCTGATAGTGTTACATAATTCGTTTTCTCGTATTTTTTATGCATACCAGTAACTCCCTTTTTATAGAAACCATGATCTCTTATACGTGTTTCTTGGGAAAGAGAACAGGAAAGGTAGGACATAAGATAGATGAGGGAAAGTTGGAAAGTTTCGTTTAGTCGGCGCAACATCTGTGGTTATATGCCGGAGAGAGACAGAAGGGGAAGGAATTATAGGAGAAGGGAACAGACTCCAGGAGACGGGACACAACCCCCGATTAAAATCTGGTACCCATTCACTGCTGGGTGGACAGGGGCGTAGGGTATCGGAAAAGCCGCCCAAATTTTTCCACTCCGCCCGGGAATCGAACCCGGGCTCTCTCGATTGTGAGCCGAGTGTGCTAACCACTGCATCACGAAGCCCCCCTTAATAGGAAGGGAGTGTGCAAAGATAGAATACCGGGAGGAAAATCGAAGAACAATGAACGGAGTAGGAAGCAAAGGGTACGGGTGAATGAAGGATGAAATCAGATTAAAGATGGAGTCGAGTGGAATAAGAAAAATAGTGGGAACAGAGAGAAGGATAGAATACGAGGGATGGTAATTTAGAGAGTAAAGCTTTGTGCCAGATTATATTAAAAGCTTTCGAGATGTCCAATGCAACAAGAAATGATTGAGCGAAACAGCTAAAAGAGAATGACCTTAAAACAAGAAGATCACCTGCAAAATACCTCTTATAAAATCCGTACTGGTGATGAGAGAATGTTAGAAGTTAATATATGCTTGTGAACTTTTCTGTTGTTGATTGTTTCAAAAGCTTTAGAAAATTAAAGGACGATTCTTTGAGGGGTTAGTGGGGGCACCTTTCCTAGGCAAGGGGTGTAGGTCGGCGTACTTTCAGCAGGTGGCTGTGGCGGTGGCTGAATCGATAGCGTGACGGCGCCGCGTTCAGGACGACGCGAGTTCAACCTCCGCCCGGTGCCACCAAGCTGGGATTTTTCAGCCGCCGCCGAGTGGCTTAAAACTACCCACATGTTGTCCAGAAGACCACCTATCAACCAGGGCTCTAGATTCTAGGATTAAAGATGAACTCCGGGAGGGCAGCATGAGCCAATGCAAGATGGCGCCACTATAAACACTCGCCTGCGCCAGAACGGGCTGGGCCAACCATCAGGCCCCACCGGGAAGAAGCCTTGGGCCGACCATCAGGATCCACCGGGAAGAAGCCTACCGGCTCAATAGGACACGACGTAAAAAAAAAAATAAAAAAAAAAGGTAATGTTGAAAGGCACAGACAGGACTCTGGAGTCGACAGCCCGGAAGCACAATCTTTATCGACAATACGAGTGTAGAACTCCATCGGGGCCATAAGCCTGTAAATGACTCAGGCGAGAGAGGGCGTCCAATACGAAAGATAATTTATAAGAATTTTAATAACAGACATAGTGAAGTCCGAAAGAGGGCGAGTTGGAGGAATATGCTCTGGATTCTCCCGAGTGGAATTTTCAGAGAATGTTTGAGAGAGCAGTTCAGCTTTAGAGACAGTTGTGACAGTTGTAGTGCTGTCAAGTTCGATGAAAGGTTGAAAAGATTAACGACAGATTGAAAAGATTAAGTGAATTTTTTAGATTTTTTTGCTAGATGACAGTAGTCGCTGGAAGAATTAGAATAGGGAAGATTTTGACATTTCCAAGTAATTTAAGTTTTTAGTTAGTTGGGAAATAGATTTAATGACAGATTGAAAAGATTAAGTGAATTTTTTAGATTTTTTTGCTAGATGACATTAGTCGCTGGAAGAATTAGAATAGGGAAGATTTTGACATTTCCTAGTAATTCAAGTTTTAGTGAGTTGGAAAATAGATTTGGCACGATGCCGGGCAGAAATGTAAAGGTCATGATTAACAGACTTTTTTCACAGCAAGGGAGGCAGCGCGAGGGAAGAAAAAAGCCCTAGGCGTTTCTCCATCAAAAGAAAAGAGAATGAGAGGCCAGAAAAGAGGTCAATTTCGGAAGGAACGGTTTCTTGAGTTAAATTAAATCGCCCTTGTTCCCTAATCCATTTAAACACCTCGGACTACGTTTTTCCAATGAATTAACTTAAGTTCTTTTTGTTGTTCTCTGTACGGTAAGTTCCTGAGTCCTTGGATCAGTATATTCATTCTCCTATGTGTTGCTTCAAGGTATCTATATCCGTCCTGTAGTAAGGGGCATCAAATCTGAGGAACATATCCACTGAAGCCTTACCAGTGCCAAATACTTAATTAAGGATAACTTTTGAGCTCCGGTTGTTTACGCTTCTCGGAATAAAACCCAAGACCCTATTGACGAGGTTTCTGATTAACCTTATACATTTTGTTGTTGTTGCACGGTCAGCCATATAAAGAACACGACTCGATTACAAGATTTTAAACGGTGGATGTAGCGAAAATGGATCACATGTGCTGCTTGGATTCTTAGCGTAAATTTCAGTAAAATTCGCCAACTCTTAATCAGTCAGTTCTGTCCCAGCTGTCGAAGTGTATAAGTCATAAGTATACGTGTGGAAGATGAATTGGACAGGCATAATCGGACAGGAGTAATTGGACAAGCGTAATCGGACAGGTGTAATCGGACAGGTATTATCGGACGGGTACTATTGGTAATCGGACAGGTATTATCGGACGGGTACTATTGGACAGGCGTATTCGGACAAGTGTAATCTGACAGGCATCATCGGACAGGTGTTATCGGACAGGAGTAATTGGACAGGCGTAATCGGACAGGTATTATCGGACGGGTACTATTGGACAGGCGTATTCGGACAAGTGTAATCGGACAAGTATTATCGGACAGGCATCATTGGACAGGTGTTATCGGACAAGAGTAATTGGACAGGTATAATCGGAGCTTCTGGTATTCTTAGCGTAAATTTCAGTAAAATTCACCAACTCCTATCAGTGAGTTCTATCCCAGCTGTCGAAGTATACGAGTCATGAGTATACTTTGAGACTAAGAAAAAAAACCATCTCCGAAGCTTTTGAATGCAACTGAACAAACTGTACTCTGCTGAAATCGGACATTCTTTGTTGATCATCAGCATATACTTTGCATCCGAAAGTATCCGGAAACACACAGCTCCTGCACCATCAAGGGGGCTTCGTGGTGCAGTGGTTAGCACACTCGGCTCACAACCTAGAGAGCCCAGGTTCGATTCCAGGGCGGAGTGGAAAAATTTGGGCGGCTTTTCCGATACCCTACGCCCCTGTCCACCCAGCAGTGAATGGGTACCAGGTATTAATTGGGGGTTGTGTCCCGTCTCCTGGGGTCTGTTCCCTTCTCCTATAATTCCTTCCCCTCCTGTCTCTCTCCGGCATGTGACCACAGATGTTGCGCCGACTAAACCAAACTTTCCAACTTTTTCCTGCCCCTTTAACCACTCTCCCACTTTTCCAGCTCTCACGAATGCTCGAGTTAAGATTTTCAACATCACTCACCAAGTTCAAGATAAGCCGAATCTAATGAGAAAAAACTGAACTTGATCTAATTGAGGGTATTGGGGTAATTGAGCTCAGTAAAAGTCAGCATTTGGTACGTAAAAAAAAAAAAAAAACGCATGCCGAGGGGGACGCGAGTACTAACGTTTTAATCTAAGTCTATATATACCAAGTCAAGTCACCCTGCTTCAAAACTGCGACCGGTATGCGCAGGAGGAGGTTTTGGGGCGGAAAAACGGGATGACGTCACTTGGAGCCCCCCCCAAAATACCCACCAGTTCAGGGGTGACTAAAGTTGCGGCCGTGTGTGCACTTTGAATGTGCATGCTTGCCTTCTTTCACAGCGCGTTCAGGCAAGCCACTGACGAAAAAATATGTCTTTTTATTGTGCTATTGCGTGACTGTAATTCCAATGCCTACAAACGGCGGTGTGGGGTGTGAGGGAGGGCATGTTGAAGTGATTGATTTAAATTAGTCCGCCTGTCTTCGTTTTCTCTAAATCCCTGTTTCTACATTCTCTAGTTTGGCTCCAAGCAGTGACGCCACGCATAAACCACGCCTCGGCCGTGTCTCCTCCCACAAACCTACGTATGACTTGACTTGGTGTATATAGACTTAGGTTTTAATAACGTAGGAGTTAATGTGTTCTGCAGGTCACTGAAATGCCTGATGAATGATTAAATTACTAAAGAAATCACCCTCGTCATAGATCAATAGGTGCTACGCTGCCTGCTATTCCATGCAGCAGTGTTTCCACCTCCTCATGCTATTTATATGCAGGTGCGAAGCCGGGGAATGTGGGTTCTTGTTTCCCATATCGGCGACACTGCAAGCTCCGTCCCTCCAGCGCCACGTTCCCTCACACCCTCAAACTCTCACATTTCACTCCCTCCCTACAGCTTCACACCTCTACCATCCCCCATTCACCGTCCCTAACTTCCCTAACTTGCTGCCTACCCCTTCATGTTTCTCTGTTTCCCATATTAGCGACACTGCAAGCTCCGTCCCTCCAGCGCCACGTTCCTTCGCACCCTCAAACTCTCACATTTCACTCCGTCTCACACCCTTTCCAGCGCCACGTTCCTTCGCACCCTCAAACTCTCACATTTCACTCCATCTCCACAGCCGTCCCTAACTCCCCTACCTTGCTGCCTACCCCTTCCTGTTTCTCTATATCCCTCTCCCACCTTCCTCTCTCTCATCCCCAACCCTTCCTGTATCTAACTCATTCCCCCCTCCCCTTGATTTCCCTCCCTCCTCCCCCTTCAGTTTTCCCCTCCCCCCTTTCCCTACCGTCTCCTCTCTCCAAGCCGCGTCCCTTTACATCTCATACGATATAATTTGCATATGGTATTGCTCATAACCGTCCGCTTATGTGTCTGACTGTCTGCCTGTGTCTGTTTGTCTGTCTGTTTATCTGTGTGTGTGTGTGTGTGTGTGTGTGTGTGTGTGTGTGTGTGTGTGTGTGTGTGTGAGAGAGAGAGAGAGAGAGAAGTGATATTTTAAAAGAAGAGAGAACAAATTAATTTTCTCTCTCTCTCTCTCTCTCTCTCTCTCTCTCTCTCTCTCTCTCTCTCTCTCTCTCTCTCTCTCTCTCTCTCTCTCTCTCTCTCTCTCACGTGAGGTAGGAAGATGATGGAGGAGGAAGAGGAAGAGGAGGAGGAGGGAGTAGATGATGAAGAAGAACAACAACAAGAACAAGAAGAACAACAAGAACAACAAGAACAGGTAGAAGAACAGGAAGAAGTAGAATGATAAAGAAAGAGAAATGAGATAAAATTAAAGAACAACAACTATGACTCTCTCTCTCTCTCTCTCTCTCTCTCTCTCTCTCTCTCTCTCTCTCTCTCTCTCTCTCTCTCTCTCTCTCTGTCTCTGTCTCTCTGTCTCTCTGTGTTTCTCTCTGTCTCTCTGTGTTTCTCCCTTTCTCCCTTTCTCTCTTTCTCTCTCTCTCTCTCTCTCTCTCTCTCTCTCTCTCTCTCTCTCTCTCTCTCTCTCTCTCTCTCTCTCTCTCTCTCTCTCTCATCAGGTTAAGCTCGCTCACAAAATCCTTGCCTTAGTGAGTTACCCCTCCAAAGGTCGCATTCATTTTACTGATGGAGGTTGTGAGTAAGATTCCCTCCCTCCAATTGCCTGATATCCTCTCTGTCATTCCCTTGCCCTCTCCGTTCTCTCCTTGGTCATGTGTTTTATTTCTGTCATTACTCCCATAGCCTCAATCTCCTAGCCTTAACTTTCCCCCCTCGCCTCCCTTTCACCCTTCCCTTCCTTCAATTCCAGATATTCTCCTTTCCTTGTATTTTCTCATTACCTTCTTGCATTGATTTCCGTTTGATCTCTACCCTTCCCTTCCCTTCTTCCAATCTTCTAGCCTCAACTTTCCCCCCTCGCCTTCCTTTCCCTTCCTTCCCTTCCTTCCATTCCAGATATTCTCCTTTCCTTCTATTTTTCTCATTACCTTCTTGTATTGATTTCTGTTTGATCTCTACCCTTCCCTTCGATTCTTCCAATCTTCTAGCCTCAACTTTCCCCCCTCGCCTTCCTTCCTTCCTCCATTCTTCCAATCTTCTAGCCTTAACTTTCCCCCCTCGCCTCCCTTTCACCCTTCCCTTCCTTCCATTCTAGATGTTCTCCAAGCTCTCTTTATAGTTTTCTCATTACCTTCTTCCACTGATTTCATAAGAACATAAGAATATAGGAGTCTGCCAGCTCCTTTGAACCTCAGCTCCCGTGTAGCTAACCCCACCTAATATCGCTGTCCATGAATTTATCTAATCTATTTTTGAATGTGACAGTTGTATTGGCACTCACCACATGACTGCTAGGCTTATTCCACTCATCCACCACTCTGTTAGTAAACCAATTTTTGCCTATGTCCCTGTTGAATCTGAAATTTATCCAGTTTAAACCCATTACTACGTGTCCTACCCGGTTCTCTTACCAACAAAACCTTATGAATCTCTGCCCTTCCCTTCCCTTCCCACCACTCTGTTAGTAAACCAATTTTTGCCTATGTCCCTGTTGAATCGGAATTTATCCAGTTTAAACGCATTACTACGTGTCCTACCCGGTTCTCTTACCAACAAAACCTTATGAATCTCTACATTTTCCTTCCCTTCCCTTCCTCTCCTCTCTCTCTTTAAACGTTTACTTTCCTTCCCTATTCCGTTCTTTCACTCCACTCTCTCCACCATCCTCCTTCCACATCCCTAAGTCTATATGCACCAAGTCAAGTCCTATGCAGGTTTGTGGGAGGAGATACGGCCAAGGCGTGGTTTATGCGTGACGCTGCTTGGAGCCAAACTAGAGAATGTAGAAACAGGGATTTAGAGAAAACGAGGAAAAGCGGACTAATTTAAATCAATCACTTCATCATGCCCTCCCTCACACCCCACACCGCCGTTTGTAGGCATTGGAATTACAGTCACGCAATAGCACAATAAAAAGACATATTTTTTCGTCAGTGGCTTGCCTGAACGCGCTGTGAAAGAAGGCGAGAATGCACATCCAGAGTGCACACACGGCCCCAACTTAAGTCACCCCTGAACTGGCGGGTATTTTTTTTTGGGGGGGCTTCAAGTGACGTCATCCCGCTGCTCCGCCCCCAAACCGCCTCCTGCGCGTACCGGTCGCATTTTTGAAGCAGAGTGACTTGACTTGGTATATATAGACTTAGCCACATCCCTCATCTCATCACCTTCCTCCGCCCTCTTCCACTTTGCTATACCCTTAATTCCCTTCCTAAATTCCCCATCATTTATCTTTCTCATCTAACTTCTTCCTCACTCTTCATCTGACGCTACTTCAATCAATCGTCGTCTCCTACGATACCATACCTAGTGGTTCATGAGGGGAAGTCTCCATGCAGGCATCCTTCCCTTCCCAAGAACCTCGGGAAGGATCTATCGACTTGCTCAAATCTCGAACTCCGTGGGCGTCCCTTCGATCTCTTCTACTCAAGGTTGCCTCTTACAGAACAACCCGGTAAGCAGGGCCGGTTTCTGGGCAGCTTCATATGCACCGTTGCCAGATTATCGTACTCAGAGCCTCGGATTTACCGGTTTTTGAGTCATAGCTATTGCCAAAAAGCACCAATAATTAACCATTTTAACGATAACTATATATGAAGACAGTAATTTGGGTCGAGGAGGCAGTTTTGGGGTCGGAAATCGGGAAACATAGGAAGCTGAGTATGACAATCTGGCAACGTTGATCATATGTTCGAGTAGTTGGAGTTGGCGTTCACGGTGGATAGATAATATAAGCCTCGAATCAGTTTCATGAGTGGTTGCCGGTTTGACAGTCATTCCAGTGATATCCCATGATTCTGCACTCATTTATTACGATAGGCGTTAACCCGTCCGCTGTGATTGGCACGGATTCGGCTTTCACTGATAGCCTGATTACATATAGTCCCAGGTCCTTCTCTGCCTCTGCGGTGGATAGTGGAGTGTTTCCCATGTGGTATTGGTATGCTGGATATCCCCTCACTGGTAGCCTGGTAACATATAGTCCCAGGTCCTTCTCTGTCTCTGTGGTGGATAGTGAAGTGTTTCCCATGTGGTATTGGTATGCTGGATATCCCCTCACTGGTAGCCTGGTAACATATAGTCCCAGGTCCTTCTCTGTCTCTGTGGTGGATAGTGGAGTGTTTCCCATGTGGTATTGGTATGCTGGATATCCTCTCCCAAGGTGAAGGACTTTACATTTTTCCTCACTGAATTGTAGCAGCCACTTTTTGTTCCATTTCTGTAGCTTGGTGAGGTCTTCTTGTAGGAAATCCGCGGTCAAGGCGTTAATCCACCTCCGAGTCGCTATGCAGTGTCCATATTGCATGTCTCACAGCCTCGGATATGTATTCTTAGACGCTATCGGCTCTCGCATCAACTATTTCGAAAGGCTGACAAGAAAATAAGTAGAGATCTTATGAGTGTTATTTTAGGTTCATGGTTCAGAAAAAGGGTCATACTACCACCAGGGTCATAAAAACATCCCTGAATGTGCCCACAACTCCTACGAAAGCCTTGTCAAATATGTGTGCTTGGACGAACTGTTTTATAACGCGACCGATAGTCTTCTTTTTTCGTCTCGTTTCGTCTCGTCTCGTTATGTGAGGTATGGCTGGACTATTCAAGGTAATTTTGAGTGGGAATCACAATAAGAGTATTTTCCAGAACGCCCAGTGGTTAGTTTCCATGTTACAGCCGAGCGTCTTCACTCGGGGACCACATACTAGCAAAGACTTCGGGAATATGCCGCCCGGTGACACAAACTGGGAATTTTCAGTCACCGCCGAGTGGCCTAAGACTACCTACATGCTGTCCTGAAAACCACCCATCAACCCCGGGCTCTACGTTCTAGGATCAAAAATGAGCTCCGGGGGGCACATTAGCCAATGCAAGATGGCGCCACAATAAACAATTGCTTGCGCCACAACGGGCTGGACCAACCAACATACCCCAACAAGAAAGCCTACCGGCGCAATATGCGAAAGCGTAAAAAAAAAAAAATGTAAAAGCAGTTAAAAGGGCAGAATCATGCAATGTATACTAATCATTAGGTATAGTTTCATACAGCGATAAATATACAGCATTAAGCCCCGTTCACACTGTGCCGACTCTGGACCACAACAACAACCCAGCGACTTTTCATTTGACAAGTTGGTTCCCACGCTCCAAGAAGGGGGGGAAGGTTCTATTGGGGTCTTGGTGTCTTGCCGACTGTCTGGGACATTCGGCCAAATAGTTGCCAGCATGTCGTGCTAACCCTCACGACTCCAGACTCCTGTCACGACGTCGGCGCAGCATTCGGCAACAGTCTCAAGACCTTTTTCAAGACATGCCCGACCCTTTCACATCAACACCCAAGGCCTCGTGTACCCTAGAGTCGTGGGTAGTCGTGGCCCAAAGTCGGCACAGTGTGAACGGGGCTTTACTTGCACTGTATCGACGACATAGTCAAAAGTTTAGTATCATTTATGTGCATGGGAACCCACATGAAGGCATCTCGTTTTTATTTTCATTTATTGCCATCGCTTCGTATTTCATTCCATCCAATGTAACTTTTTTCCTCTTCTATTTTTTAACCACATACACTAAGGGGTATTACGCTTGATAGCATTCAATATACCAGCCTGAAATGAACGATCCAAATGGTGCGTATTTAATCACGGCACTAATTCTGAACTTATGGAGCTTAAACGAATTGTATTTTCACGTGTGAAGTTAATACGAGAGAGAGAGAGAGAGAGAGAGAGAGAGAGAGAGAGAGAGAGAGAGAGAGAGAGAGGAGAGAGAGAGAGCGTTCAAAATGAAAGTGAAAAGGAACAGAAAATAAAGAGAGACAGAGAGAGAGAGAGAGAGAGAGAGAGAGAGAGAGAGAGAGAGAGAGAGAGAGAGAGAGAGTTATTATGACAATTGCATCCACTGCCAACTAATCCGTTACCGTCAACATTATCCTCTGAAGCTAAAAATCCCCTCCTTTGTCTCTGTGAAGAACTATCATGCTCTAAAAATGGCATACCTTTTTTTTAAGTGGAGCAGCACTTTTGTTCAGGTTTTCAGGTAATCCGGCTATCACTTTATATATCAAAGATGAATCCGCTGTCGTAATTAGCTTTTCGAAGGTTTAAGTTATCATTCTTTCCCCGCGGCTGTGTTCTGAATACTGCCGCGGGAAGTTGGCTGGAGGGAGAGAACCGAGGTCTGTCCAGTTACAGAATTAAAAAGATACGTTGCCATGGTGTGCTGACGATTGCGTGTATGTTGGTGACACAACACGCAACTTGAAAAGAAGAAAATATAGTATTATGCGCAAAATGTTTGAGAGAGAGAGAGAGAGAGACACACACACACACACACACACACACACACACACACACACACCGCTCCGGTGGTTCAATCGGTAAAGCGCCGCGCTGCGAGGATTAACGGTCAAACAGGCGGCGGTTCGAGCCCCGCTCAGACCGGATTCTTTCGGTTGACTAGGTGTTTTTTTTTGTTTTTTTTCTTTACGTCTTGGCCTATTGCGCCGGTGGGCTTCTTCCCGGTGGATCCTGATGGTCGGCCCAAGGCTTCTTCCCGGTGGATCCTGATGGTCGGCCCAAGGCTTCTTCCCGGTGGATCCTGATGGTCGGCCCAAGGCTTCTTCCCGGTGGATCCTGATGGTCGGCCCAAGGCTTCTTCCCGGTGGATCCTGATGGTCGGCCCAGGGCTTCTTCAGTGGATCCTGATGGTCGGCCCAAGGCTTCTTCCTGGTGGATCCTGATGGTCGGCCCAAAGGCTTCTTCCAGTGGATCCTGATGGTCGGTCCAAGGCTTCTTCCAGTGGATCCTGATGGTCGGCCCAAGGCTTCTTCCCGGTGGATCCTGATGGTCGGCCCAAGGCTTCTTCCCGGTGGATCCTGATGGTCGGCCCAAGGCTTCTTCCCGGTGGATCCTGATGGTCGGCCCAAGGCTTCTTCCCGGTGGATCCTGATGGTCGGCCCACGGCTTGTTCCAGTGGATCCTGATGGTGGATCTGATGGTCGGCCCAAGGCTTCTTCCAGTGGATCCTGATGGTCGGCCCAAGGCTTCTTCCAGTGGATCCTGATGGTCGGCCCAAGGCTTCTTCCCGGTGGATCCTGATGGTCGGCCCAAGGCTTCTTCCCGGTGGATCCTGATGGTCGGCCTAAGGCTTCTTCCCGGTGGATCCTGATGGTCGGCCCAAGGCTTCTTCCCGGTGGATCCTGATGGTCGCCCCAAGGCTTCTTCCCGGTGGATCCTGATGGTCGGTCCAGCCCGTTCTGGCGCAGGCGAGTGTTTATAGTGGCGCCATCTTGCATTGGCTCATGCTGCCCTCCCGGAGCTCATCTGTAATCCTAGAATCTAGAGTCCCGGTTGATAGGTGGTCTTCTGGACAGCATGTGGGTAGTCTTAAGCCACTCGGCGGCGGCTGAAAAATCCCAGCTTGATGGCACCGGGCGGGGATTGAACTCGCGTCGTCCTGAACGCGGCGCCGTCACGCTATACTGTCCCTCATTGAGCAAGGGGGGTGGCGTGTGTGGTGTGTGAGGTCCTGGCAGTACCCAGAGATCGACGATAATGAGCACTTGCCCTCGTCGGGAGGGTGCCTGCTGGCGAAAGCGAGTCCAGCTCGTGATGAGACCGCGGTGGTGAATTACACGCAGAAATACAGACACACCGGAACAAAAAATTTCCTCCTATGAACTCATTCACTATGAAGCAATCACTTCCTTAATTAACTCTTAATTACACATTTGAATTCATGGTTAAAAAAATGAACATTTTTGCCCCGGACACTCAAACAAAGCAAACTTTTTTTTTAACATTTTGAATAAAAATATATATGCATGAGATATTTTATGTCCTTACAATGCTTGCTCTCGGAAAATAACGTTTCTCTCTCTCTCTCTCTCTCTCTCTCTCTCTCTCTCTCTCTCTCTCTCTCTCTCTCTCTCTCTCTCTCTCTCTCTCTCTCTCTCTCTCTCTCTTCTATATATATATATATATATATATATATATATATATATATATATATATATATATATATATATATATATATATATATATATATATATATATATATATATATATATTTATCACAAGCCTGGCCCACGGTGTTATGAACTCGCTCAGTACGAGTATTGGCGTTGTCGACATCTATGGAGGCGGCGAGACATGGATAATGAATAACTAATTGGAGAGTCGTGTCGATGCCTTTGTACCAAGTGTCTTCGTAGGATCGTGAGGTGTCGCTGGGATGACTTTGTGTCGATCCAGCGACTACTCCGTAAAGCTGAATCGAGGCCTGTTAACAGCTGAGTCCGGGAACGTGAACTCCGTACATATGTGCACGTGGCACGCCTCCCACGGCTGATTCTGTACGAGACAACCCTGGGTGGAGGAGACCAAGGGGACGCCCACGTAACGCATGGCTGGGGGTGTTAGCCGATCCTGCCCGGAGGGACTTGGAATGCACGGGACAGCTGCGTGGCGCCGTCGAGATCGGGACAACCCAGGATCGCGCCCCGCCCGGTGCCACAATCTGGGATTTTTCATACACCGACGAGTGGCTTATAGAGGCTATTACACTGGGCAAATTTTCCGTGGATCTTCAGTCAAACCACGATTTCCGCTGGCGTGGATCTCATATTTCCGTGGTTTTCTGACGTGTCCACGATCTTCAAAAGGTACGGTAGATTTCACTGTAGGACGACGGTATTACTCACCATCATCATCAGCAATAACAAGAAACAATTGAGAACCACGCCAGCGGAAATCGTGGTTTGACTGAAGATCCACGGAAAATATGCCCAGTGTAATAATAGCCCCTTATTACACGTACATGCCTGCAATCCTCCTCCCTCCTCGATGCAGCGTTTTCCTCCGCCTTCTTCGCCTCATCTGCCCCGAGTCTTTCGTTACAGCTTTCGCTTTATCCCCATTGTCCGGCACGAGCCATTACTCGCCCAGAACACCTGATCCTATTGTTCCCCCGCCACAAAACATTAGCCCTGCAACCATTCCTGTGTTCTGAGTCCACGCCTCCTGCTGCTCCGCCTGTGCAGCTTGTAATTTTAGTGTATGTTTCAATCCGTTCGAGTGTTTGTTCATTCTCCTGCCTTCACATTAATTGACATCCGGTTTTATCACTTAGCCAGTTCGACAGTCCACCACAGACTCATTGTAAGCCCCCAAACCTCCTCATTATCCTCCTCCTCCTCCTTAAAAAAAAAGTCTCGTGGTGTCCACCCTCTAAGATCACTTAACCCGCCCGCTGCGATAGGGCACGGATTTGTCCTTCTCTGGTAGCCTGGTAACATACACTCCCAGGTCTTTCTCTGCCTCTGTGGTGGATAGTGGAGTGTTTCCCATGTGGTATTGGTGTCCTGGATATCCCTTCACTTGTAGCCTGGTAACATACATTCCCAAATCTTTCTCTGCCTCTGTGGTGGATAGTGCAGTGTTTCTCATGTGGTATTGGTGTGCTGGATATTCCCTCCCAAGGTGCAGGACTTTACATTTTTCTTCATTGAATTGTAGCAGCCACTTTTTGTTCCATTCCTGTAGCATGGTGAGGTCTTCTGGTAGGAGGTTCGCATTCAAGGGGTTGAAATTCTAAGAAATAACAGCATCCCAGCGTTACAGCCACAACACAATTATCCAACACGCACTCGTGAAAATCTTACAACACCACAACATAATCTAACGTTACTCAGACATTCTCTATCATACTCACGCCCAAACTATGGAATTCGGTACCTAATCACGTAAAATTTTTGACAACAGGAATTTCTTTTAAAAATTCATTATAAAAGATATGTAATAGCTAAGTACTAGGAATAAGAGAGAGAGAGAGAGAGAGAGAGAGAGAGATTAGGATAGATATAGATAGATATAGATAGATAGATAGATAGAAAGATAGATATAGGCGGTGGCTGAGTGGTTAGCGTGCTGGGCTCACATTCACCACGTCATGGACACCGTCGGTTCGAATCCCCACGCTACCACCTGGGATTTTTCAGTCACCGCCGAGTGGCCTAAGACTACCCACATGCTGTCCTGAAGAAGAGTTAGCAAGTTCAGAAGAGCAGTCAGCGTGAAAATAGCAATAGAAGATAGAAAGAGAGGCAACATGGCGGCGAAATTTAAAACCTTTGTATCCCACCTTCTCTCCTCCTCTCCTCGACCTATTTATATATCTGTCTCCTGGCGAGTCGTCCTATTTCTTTATTATCCTGTACTTGATCGTGCCACATACGGAACGGAAGCACCTGAGAATTACTGGGCGAGGGGAAATAAAAAAGAGGGAGAGGTCATCGTTCCCATGGTTCGGTTTGTAGGAGAATCGTAGTTTTTAATTGTGCTTTGAAAATGTGAAGTGAAAAATAGTTACTTAATGAAAAAATAAAACGTCGGTAAAAGAAATGGAGCGCGTTCAAAGGGGAAAAGAACAGAAAATACGTAAAATAAAGGACAGAGAGAGAGAGAGAGAGAGAGCGCGTTCAAAGGAAAAGAACAGAAAATACGTAAAATAAAGGACAGAGAGAGAGAGAGATTGTGGAGCGCGTTCAAAGTGAAAAAACAGAAAATACGTAAAATAAAGGACAGAGAGAGAGAGAGAGAGAGAGAGTGATAAATTACAGAAAATACGTAAAATAAATGGACAGAGAGAGTGAGTGCGTTCAAGTGAAAAGAACAGAAAATAAGTAAAATAAACGACAGAGAGAGAGAGAGAGAGAGAGAGAGAGAGAGAGACAGAAAATACGTAAAATAAGAGAGAGAGAGAGAGAGAGAGATTGTGGAGCGCGTTCAAAGTGATAAATTACAGAAAATACGTAAAATAAGGACAGAGAGAGAGAGAGAGAGAGAGAGAGAGAGAGTGAAAAGAACAGAAAATACGTAAAATACAGAGAGAGAGAGAGAGAGTGCGTTCAAGTGAAAATTACAGAAAATACGTAAAATAAAGGACAGAGAGAGAGAGAGAGAGAGTGGAGTGCGTTCAAAGTGAAAAATTACAGAAAATACGTAAAATAAAGGACAGAGAGAGAGAGAGAGAGAGAGCGGAGCGTGTTCAAAGAACAGAAAATACGTAAAATACAGGACAGAGAGAGAGAGCGTGTTCAAAGTGAAAATTACAGAAAATACGTAAAATAAAGGAGAGAGAGAGAGAGAGAGAGAGAGAGAATGGAAAAGTATTGTCTGATCAGTTTGAGAATAAAAGAAACTCGAGTGTCTGTGTGTGTGTGTGTGTGTGTGTGTGTGTGTGTGTGTGTGTGTCAGGGCGTGGGTTGGCTGATAGAGTTTAGGAGTGGTGGGGAGTGGGTGCCGTACGGGAGGGTATAGGATGGGCTGCACAGAGGAAAACCTATTGTGTTTCCCTTCGAGACCCCCTTGAGAGGAAGAACCTGATGGAAGCGAGGCATTAGAGGACTGGGCAGACAGAAGGAAAGAAAAACGGATGAGGGGCGAGATAAGCAGAGTGGATGGCTGGAAGGAGAGTGAGAGAAAGGTAAAAATAACAGGTATGGTAAAGCGTAAAGGGCAAGTAGAAAGGAAAGGAAGAGTGTTACGATGGAAGGGAAGATAAAAAGATAGAGAGAGATGGATGAGTGCAGGAATAAGGTGATGGAAACGGAGGGATGACAAGGAATATAAGGGATTGGGAGTAATGTTAAAGGGAATGTTATTGAAGAGAAAGAAGAATAAGTATGGAATGAATGGGAATAGAAAGAAAGGAACTGAATCTTGCTTATTTTCTGAAGGTATGGCAAAAAGATAGAATGAATTGGGAGTAATGTTAAAAATGTTAGTTAATGAAGCAAGCATGGACAGCAATATAAGTATGAGACAAAATGTGAAAGAAAGAAGGAAGCAACATGGATAGCAAAATAAGTATGAAACTACAACATGGGAAAACTACAACATGGGGAAACTTCAACATGGGAAAACTTCAACATGGAAAAACTTCAACATGGGGAAACTTCAACATGGGAAAACTACAACATGGGAAAACTTCAACATGGAAAAACTGCAACATGGGAAAACTTCAACATGGAAAAACTTCAACATGGGAAAACTTCAACATGGGAAAACTTCAACATGGGAAAACTTCAACATGGGAAAACTACAACATGGGAAAACTTCAACATGGGAAAACTTCAACATGGGAAAACTTCAACATGGGAAAACTTCAACATGGGAAAACTTCAACTTAGGAAAACTGCAACATGGAAATCTACAACATGGGAAAACTTCAACATGGTCAAACTTCAACATGGGAAAACTTCAACATGGGAAAACTTCAACATGGGAAAACTTCAACATGGGAAAACTTCAACATGGGAAAACTTCAACATGGGAAAACTTCAACATGGGAAATCTACAACATGGGAAAACTTCAACATGGGAAAACTTCAACATGGGAAAACTTCAACATGGGAAAACTTCAACATGGGAAAACTTCAACATGGGAAAACTTCAACATGGGAAAACTTCAACATGGGAAAACTTCAACAAGTGAAAACATCAACATGGGAAAACTTCAACATTGGAAAACTTCAACATGGGAAAACTTCAACATGGGAAAACTTCAACATGGGAAAACTTCAACATGGGAAAACTTCAACATGGGAAAACTTCAACATGGGAAAACTTCAACATGGGAAAACTTCAACATGGGAAAACTTCAACATGGGAAATCTACAACAACGTCAATATCACCATCAACACCATCAACACCACCACCACCACCACCACCACCACAACCTCGATCTTCAATAACTCTTTCTATCCCTCCTTCTCCTTCTCCTCTCCTCCGATCTTCCTTTCCTCTTCCTCCTTCTCTCCTCCTTCTCCTCCTTCTCCATTTCCTGATCCCCCTCCTCTCCTCCTCCTCCTCCTCCTCCTTTCCTCCTCTTCCTTCTTCCTTCTTCCTTCTTCCTTTTCTCTCCTTTTCCTCCTCCTCCTCCTCTTCCTCTCCTCCTCCATTTCCTCCTCCTCTTCCTTCCTACTCATTTTCCTTCTTCTTCTCCTTTGTTCCTCCTCTGTATCTCTTCTTCTCCTCCTCCTCCTCCATATCTTCCTCCTCCTCCTCCTCCTCCTCTTCCTCTCCTCCTCCATTTCCTCCTCCTCATCCTGTTACCTCTTTTAAATGCTTTTTTTTTTTTTTTTTTTTAGGGACTGACGAAAAGATTTTATACCGAAGCTGTTTTCCTGCACTGCCAAGCTTCCATATTTTCTCGACATCCTTTTCTTAATCCTCCCTCTCCTCTTAATCCTCCCTCTCCTCCTTATCCTCCTCCTCCCTTCACCAGACCGCTCGCCAAGGGAAGCCAGTCTAAGCCATTGTTTGCTGACGCCGTGAACTGGATAATGCAAACAACGGGGAGCCCAGACACTAGACTCACACACACACACACACACACACACACACACACACACAGACAGACAAGGAAACGCAGCCTCCTCTCTATACGCACGCCCTGTTAGCTACTGCTGGCGATGGATGATAAAGCATATATTTCCCTTTCTTCTTAAATAATAGCGCTTGATGAAGGGATATGATGAAGAGGGGCTTGAAGGAGAGTAACAGTTATTAGCTTGGTGTGATGGTGAAGTAAAGAGATATGGGAGTTAATGGATGAAGAACAGGAGCCTGGCGGAGATGACGAGAACGAGGAGGACTTACAAAATGAGTAGAGGGTGTTGTGACAGAAGAAGAAGAAGAAGAAGAAGATGAAGATGAAGATGAAGATGAAGATGAAGATGAAGATGAAGATGAAGATGAAGATGAAGATGAAGATGATGAAGATGAAGATGAAGATGAAGATGAAGATGAAGATGATGAAGATGAAGATGAAGATGAAGATGATGAAGATGAAGATGAAGATGATGATGATGAAGATGAAGATGAAGATGATGAAGATGAAGATGAAGATGAAGATGAAGATGAAGATGATGAAGATGATGAAGATGAAGATGAAGATGAAGATGAAGAGAAAGAGGAGGAAGAAGAGGAAGAAGAAGATGAAGATGAAGAAGAAGAATAAGATTAAGATGAAGATGAATATGAAGATGATGAAGATGAAGATGAAGATGAAGATGAAGATGAAGATGATGAAGATGAAGATGAAGATGAAGATGAAGATGAAGATGAAGATGATGAAGATGAAGATGAAAATGAAGATGAAAATGAAGAAGAAGATGATGAAGATGATGATGATGATGATGATGATGATGATGAAGATGAAGATGAAGATGAAGATGAAGAAGAAGAAGAAGAAGAAGATGAAGATGAAGATGAAGAAGAAGAAGAAGAAGAAGAAGAAGAAGAAGAAGACGAAGACGAAGATGAAGATGAAGATGAAGATGATGAAGATGAAGATGAAGAAGATGAAAATGGAGATGAAGATGAAGATGAAGAAGAAGATGAAAATGGAGATGAAGATGAAGATGAAGAAGAAGATGAAAATGGAGATGAAGATGAAGATGAAGATGAAGATGAAGATGAAGATGAAGATGAAGAAGATGAAGATGAAGATGAAGATGAAGATGAAGATGAAGAAGATGAAGATGAAGATGAAGATGAAGATGAAGAAGATGAAGATGAAGATGAAGATGAAGATGAAGATGAAGATGATGAAGATGAAGATGAAGATGATGAAGATGATGATGATGATGAAGATGATGAAGATGATGATGATGATGAAGATGAAGATGAAGATGAAGATGATGAAGATGAAGATGAAGATGAAGATGAAGAGGATGAAGATGAAGATGAAGATGAAGATGAAGATGAAGATGAAGATGAAGATGAAGATGAAGATGAAGATGAAGATGAAGAAGAAGAAGAAGATGATGAAGATGAAGATGAAGATGAAGAAGAAGAAGAAGAAGAAGAAGAAGAAGAAGATGAAGATGAAGATGAAGATGAAGATGAAGATGAAGATTGAAGATTGAAGATAAAGATGAAGATGAAGAAGACGAAGAAGACGAAGATGAAGATGAAGATGAAGAAGACGAAGAAGAAGATGAAGAAGACGAAGATGAAGAAGACGAAGAAGAAAAAGAAGAAGAAGAAGAAGATGATGAACAAGAACAAGAAGAAGAAGAAGAAGAAGAAGAAGAAGAGCTAGACCAAGGGTAGAAATTAGGGTAAGAGGGTCATTCATTATTGGTGGAGGTGCGTGGATAAATGAACAAGCATTTAGCAGACACCCAAGTGGTTCATTACGAGGCTGCCTGCTCTAGTGATTTAAGCGATTCGTCAGACACTTGAGTGACCCGCATGAATTTCCTCTGTGGATCAGGCCGGATGTACCTCGACTTGCAAGGGCATTATAAGTGACAGGTGTGTTGGCTTCTTTTTATACAGCAAAGGAGACAGCACAAGGGCACAAAAAAAGGAAACAATAATAAAAAAAAAAAGCCCGCTACTCGCTGCTCCTGTAAAGAATCCAAAGAGGTGGCCGAAAGAGAGGTCAATTTCGGGAGGAGAGGTGTCCTGATACCCTCCTCTTGAAAGAGTTCAAGTCGTAGGCAGGAGGAAATACAGATGAAGGAACATTGTTATAGAGTTTACCAGCGTGAGGGATGAAAGAGTGAAGATGCTGGTTAACTCGTGTGTAAGGGATTTGGACAGTATAGGGATGAGCATGAGTAGAAAGTCGTGTGCGGCGGGTCCGCGGGAGGGGGGGAGGCATACAGTTAGCAAGTTCAGAAGAGCAGTCAGCGTGAAAACATCGATAGAAGATTGAAAGAGAGGCAACATGGCGGCGGAATTTAAGAGGTAGAAGACTATCAGTAAGAGGAGAGCTGATGAGACGAAGAGCATTAGACCACTCTGTCCAAGAGACCTGTGTGGGTGGAGTCCCCCCACACGTGAGATGCATACTCCATACGAGGGCGGACAAGGCCCCTGTATATGGATAGCAACTGTGCGGGGGAGAAGAACTGGCGGAGACGATACAGAACGCCCAGCCTCGAGGAAGCTGATTTAGTGAGAGAGGAGATGTGAAGTTTCCAGTTAAGATTTTGAGTTAAGGATAGACCGAGGGTGTTTAGTGTTGAAGAAGGTGACAGCTGAGTGTTGTTGAAGAATTATATATATATATATATATATATATATATATATATATATATATATATATATATATATATATATATATATATATATATATATATTCTGTCGGTGCTCTACAGTGTTTTCAAATTGCTCATGAGCACAGTCATGAATATGTCTCTTGTGTCTTGTGCTTATTGACCTTTATTTCTTCCCGGATCAGTTCAATGAACCTGTACGTGACCGGTTGGATTCACACCTTTTAATTAAGCTTCGTATCAATATTTTTCTCACGCACCTGTTTCAACATAGGGTTCGTTATTGCTCGTACGGTCAGACATTCACCGCCACCAACACCAACAACACCGACACCATCATCATCAATAACAACAGCAGCGACAAAACCAACACTTACGCGGCCAGAAGCAAGGCCTGCGCCGGGGCTAGCGTCCACACGCTGTCCAGAAGACCACCTGTCAACCCGACTCTAGATTCTAGGATTAAAGATGAGCTCCGTGAGGGCAGCATGAGCCAATGCAGGATGGCGCCACTATAAACACTCGCCTGCGCCAGAACGGGCTGGGCCGACCATCAGGCCCCACCGGGAAGAAGCCTTGGGCAGACCATTATGCCCCACCGGGAAGAAGCCTACCAGCGCAATAGGCCGCGACGTAAAAAAAAAAAAAAAATAAAATAAATTATCTGTCCGTCCCGGGGAGAGGGGTGACGGCAGTAAGGTCACTGTTCTAAAAGACGGTCATGAAAAACACAGGACAAGAGAAGTCTTATCATCAACATCAGCAACTGACGCGCCGTTGCAGGACAAAGACTCTTCCAACATTCGCTGCCTCTCTTTTTGATGTTGGTGTAATGCATTCTGCTTCGGCAAATGTTCCAGGTCCATTACTCTGCTTGGTTCTCTCTTTTTTTACGCCGTGGCCTATTGCGCCGGTAGGCTTCTTACCGGTGGATCCTGATGGTCGGCCCAAGGCTTCTTACCGGTGGATCCTGATGGTTGGCCCAAGGCTTCTTCCCGGTGGGGCCTGATGGTCGGCCCAAGGCTTCTTCCCGGTGGGGCCTGATGGTCGGCCCAGCCCGTTCTGGCGCAGGCGAGTGTTTATAGTGGCGCTATCTTGCATTGGCTCATGCTGCCCTCCCGGAGCTCATCTTTAATCCTACAATCTAGAGTCCGGGTTGATAGGTGGTCTTCTGGACAGCATGTGGGTAGTTTTAAGCCACTCGGCGGCGGCTGAAAAATCCCAGCTTGGTGGCACCGGGCGGGGATTGAACTCGCGTCGTCCTGAACGCGGCACCGTCACGTTATCCATTCAGCCACCGCCTCCCCATCTCTGCCTGCTTTGATTTGTAAGTTCCTAGATTACCACTCTATTACTTATGGTGTTTATGTTATCAGTTATACGCAAGATATGGCCTGCCCACGTTCATGGTTTATTTTCAATCGGTATATAAATATCTTCAAACTTACAGACGTTTCAGCCTCTCCCAGCAACTATTTCCAAACGCCAAAAAGTAGATAAGTCGGATTCTCATAAGCGTTTTTTTTTACGTTCACGATACAGCAGAAGGGTCAGATTACCACCAGGGCCATAAGACTACCCCGGGGAATGCCCAAAACTACAACGAAAGTTTTGTCAAATATGTGTGTTTGGGCGGAGAAAGGTTTACGAATTAGTCTGCTAGTTAGTTAGAGTTAGTGTTAGTTAGTCCCTTAGTATGTAGGCGGTGGCTGAGTGGTAGCGTGCTAGGCCCACATTCACCACGTGATGGACGACGCGAGTTCGAATCCCCACGCTACCACCTGGGATTTTTCAGTCACCGCCGAGTGGCTTAAAACTACCCACATGCTGTCCTGAAGACCACCCATCAACCCGGACTCTAGAGGAAACCGTCCAAGTGAATCAAGAACGAGTTCCGGGGGGCAGCATGAGCCAAGAGAAGATGGCGCCACTATAAACACTTGCCTGCGCCATGACGGGCTGGGGCCGAATACCATCCAGGCCCCTCAAGCAAGCCTACCGGCGCTATAGGCGTAGACGTAAAAAAAAAAAAAAAAATCGTGATCTTCGGTTCCCATCTCTCTTCGTGGTACAAACAACACGATTCTCTCCACTCCTCTAAGTGGGCTTATTAGCTTTCGCTTTCAAGCATTTATTAGGCGCCGAGTATGTTCAGGAAGTGACAGTTTGCTATTTATGATAATACTGTGTTTATTAAAAGCACCTGATGGGTGTGCACTAGTTGTTTGACCTAGATTAAGATAAATGTGAAAAATGTTAAAGGTGCGTGCTTTGAGGGAGTTCGTGGCGGAAAGGTAATCTGTAGTAAGTTGGAAAGTTTCGTTTAGTCGGCGCAACATCTGTGGTCATATGCCGGAGAGAGACAGAAGGGGAAGGAATTATAGGAGAAGGGAACAGACCCCAGGAGACGGGACACAACCCCCGATTAATACCTGGTACCCATTCACTGCTGGGTGGACAGGGGCGTAGAGTATCGGAAAAGCCGCCCAAATGTTTCCACTCCGCCCGGGAATCGATCCCGGGCTCTCTCGGTTGTGAGCCGAGTGAGCTAACCACTGCACCACGAGGCCGCCGAAGTATTCTGTAATGGTAGAGGTGAGGAGAGGTGAAGCGGAGAAAAATGGTCAGGGCATTGTAGTGAAATTGGGACAAGACAGACTGGGGTGTGGTGGGATTGATGGTGAAGGCTGGACGGTGGCTGTGATAAGTAAGAGTAGAATAAATAGAGAGACACAGAACTGAAGGTCATGAGAGACGGATGGGCGTGTAAGGAGAGTTTTGGTATAGGAGAAAACCCTTGTTGTAATGACTGGGAGAAGGAGGGTTTGCCTAAGCTATTGTAAGAGAAGCAACATTAACATCAAAGGATTTTGTAGACAATATAGGCGGTGGCTGAGTGGTAGCGTGCAGGGCCCACATTCACCACGTGATGGACGACGCGAGTTCGAATCCCCACGCTACCACCTCGGATTTTTCAGTCACCGCCGAGTGGCTTAAAACTACCCACATGCTGTCCTGAAGACCACCCATCAACCCGGACTCTAGGACTTCCGGGGGGCAGCATGAGCCAAGAGAAGATGGCGCCACTATAAACACTTGCCTGCGCCATGACGGGTTGGGGCCGAATACCATCCAGGCCCCTCAAGCAAGCCTACCGGCGCAATAGGCATAGACGTAAAAAAAAAAAAAAATTACACCAACACACCAACACACACAAACACACATACAGTTAATTCATCAATCAATCAATCAATTTGGGCATACCTGCGTCGCCTCGCCCCACTCCCCCCTACCTATGAAGCCAAACCCTGGGATTCTCTCGTGCATACCTACTTTCCATCCTGAGTACTGTATGGTGGTTCCTTACAATTATCTGTACTCTGTTTGCCTATTTACATATATAGATTATCAGCACAATTATGCATATGATGGCGTGTGTGTGTGTGTGGGGGGGGGGGGGGGTCGAGACGCTGGTTAGTGGTTCGGGTAGTGGTTACCAAGCTGGGTTGGCTATACTTAGACATTAGTTTTGTTGTTTAGTGCTGAGTTTATGGTCCTGAGCCGCGGTTTGGGGAGTAAATGGCTTTTGAAGTGTGGCTTGTGTTCTGGTTAATAGTGTGCTGTAATGAAGAAGAAGAAGAAGAAAAGTAGAAGAAGAAGAAGAAGAAGAAGAAGAAGAAGAAGAGCACATCACACGTATCGTAAAAGAGTCGAGGTCGGGGATATTTTTACCGACGTTGACTCCCGACCAAAAGTAGGCGATTCCGGCGACTCCGACTCCGACTTCACACCCCTGTTGTTGTTGTTTTTACCCGTTTTCTTAAGGCGTGGTTAATGGGTTTTGTTGACTTTTCATGGAACTTATTTAAGAGTGAGTTTGTATAATGTTCTTAAGTGACAAAATCCAAACCGTCCAGTAAACTCCTCCCTAAAAACAATGATAAAAACCCAACTCTCCACACAACTTAATAAATACATATACGACCTTTAAAATAAGCCTGGCGTGGTTGATAGATTCTGTTGATTTTTCATGGAACTTTTTTAGAGTGAGATTGTGTAATGTTCTAAAGTGACAAATTCCAACACACCCAGCAAACTCCTCCCTAAAAACAATGATAAAAACCCAACTCTCCACACAACTTAATAAATACAAATACGACCATTAAAATAAGTCTGGCGTGGTTAATAGATTCTGTAGATTTTTCATGGAACTTATTTACGAGTGAGTTTGTATAATGTTCTTAAGTGAAAAAATCCAAACCGTCCAGTAAACTCCTCCCTAAAAACGATGATAAAAAGTCAACTATCCACATAACTTAATAAATACATATACGACCTTTAAAATGAGTCTGGCGTGGTTAATAGATTCTGTTGATTTTTCATGGAACTTATTTACGAGTGAGTTTGTATAATGTTCCTAAGTGACAAAATCCAACATGTCCAGCAAACTCCTCCCTAAAAACGGTGATAAAAAGTCAACTCTCCACATAACTTAATAAATACATATACGACCTTTAAAATGAGTCTGGCGTGGTTAAAAGATTCTGTTGATTTCTCATGGAACTTATTTACGAGTGAGTTTGTATAATGTTCTTAAGTGACAAAATCCAACCCGTCCAGTAAACTCCTCCCTAAAAACAATGATAAAAAGTCAACTATTCACATAACTTAATAAATACATATACGACCTTTAAAATGAGTCTGGCGTGGTTAATAGATTCTGTTGATTTTTCATGGAACTTATTTACGAGTGAGTTTGTATAATGTTCCTAAGTGACAAAATCCAACACGCCCAGCAAACTCCTCCCTAAAAACAATGATAAAAACCCAACTCTCCACATAACTTAATAAATACATATAAGACCTTTAAAATGAGTCTGGCGTGGTTAATAGATTCTGTTGATTTTTCATGGAACTTATTTACGAGTGAGTTTGTATAGTGTTCTTAAGTGACAAAATCCAACACACCCAGCAAACTCCTCCCTAAAAACGGTGATAAAAGTCAACTATCCACATAACTTAATAAATACATATAAGACCTTTAAAATGAGTCTGGCGTGGTTAATAGATTCTGTAGATTTTTCATGAAACTTATTTACGAGTGAGTTTGTATAATGTTCCTAAGTGACAAAATCCAACACACCCAGCAAACTCCTCCCTAAAAACAATGATAAAAAGTCAACTATTCACACAACTTAATAAATACAAATACGACCATTAAAATAAGTCTGGCGTGGTTAATAGATTCTGTTGATTTTTCATGTAACTTATTTACGAGTGAGTTTGTATAATGTTCCTAAGTGACAAAATCCAACCCGTCCAGCAAACTCCTCCCTAAAAACGGTGATAAAAAGTCAACTATTCACATAACTTAATAAATACATATACGACCTTTAAAATAAGTCCGGCGTGGTTGATAGATTCTGTTGATTTTTCATGGAACTTATTTACGAGTGAGTTTGTATAATGTTCCTAAGTGACAAAATCCAAACCGTCCAGTAAACTCCTCCCTAAAAACAATGATAAAAACCCAACTCTCCACACAACTTAATAAATACATATACGACCTTTAAAATAAGTCTGGCGTGGTTAAAAGATTCTGTAGATTTTTCATGGAACTTATTTACGAGTGAGTTTGTATCATAAGAACATAAGAACATAAGAACGTAAGGAGTCTGCAGGAGGACGCGTCAAAATCCAACATGTCCAGCCAACTCCACCCTAAAAACGATGATAAAAACCCAACTCTCCACACAACTTAATAAATACAAATACGACTTTTAAAACAAGTCCTGCGTTAGTCGTTGTCGTAGTCATATGCTTCCGTAATTAGCACATACAAGGCACGACTTAATCAAGAGGATCAAGTTTAGGCCCACAAGTTAACACCTTAATTAGCCTTTAGAGCTCAGGTTTTGCATCCAGGTGTTGAATAGTGCTTAATTAACTCTCCTTATTAGCCTCCGGAACGCGTTTGATTAGAAATACCGTACCGGATCGACATTTCCGTAAGCGAACCTCGATAAAATTACCATAAATAAATCTGCTTGCATAAAAGAACTGTTATCAAATTGAGCGGGGTTGAGGAGTGGGAGGTAAACATCGAATACTTACTTTTTTTTTTACAAGAAAGGAGACAGCTCAAGGGCACACACAGAATAAGGAAACAATAATAATAAAAAAGCTCGCTACTCGCTTCTCCTAAAAAAGAGAATCAAAAGAGGTGGCCGAAAGAGAGGTCAGTTTCGGGAGGAGAGGTGCCCTGATACCTACCAAAACATTAGCTTATAAAAAAGATAAGCCTACAAAAAAGATAAGATAAAAAAATATAAAAAATAATTAAAAATAGAGAAAAAAAGGAAAAAAGTATAAAGATAAAATACAAGAAATAAAAATAGGCAAAAAAAGATAAAAAAAAGATAAAAACTTCAGTAAAATTACCATAAATAAATCTGTTTTCAGGGAACGGTTATCAAATTGAATACTTACTCACCAAAACATAAGCTTATAAAAAAGATCAGCCTACAAAAAATATAAAGAAAGATAAAAAAAGATTAAAAAATATAGATAAAAAAATGATAAAGAAAAAACAGGAAAAAAAAATAGAGAGATAGAAATAAAAGATCAAAAATAAGTTTAAAAAAATAGGCAAAAAGATTAAAAAAAAAAAGCAGTAAAATCGCCATAAATAAATCTCCTTGCCTAAAATAACTTACCAAACTGAGTGAGAATGAAGTTGGAAAGTTTCGTTTAGTCGGCGCAACATCTGTGGTCATATGCCGGAGAGAGACAGAAGGGGAAGGAATTATAGGAGAAGGGAACAGACCCCAGGAGACGGGACACAACATCTGTGGTCATATGCCGGAGAGAGACAAAAGGGGAAGGAATTATAGGAGAAGGGAACAGACCCCAGGAGACGGGACACAACATCTGTGGTCATATGCCGGAGAGAGACAGAAGGGGAAGGAATTATAGGAGAAGGGAACAGACCCCAGGAGACGGGACACAACCCCCGATTAATACCTGGTACCCATTTACTGCTGGGTGGACAGGGGCGTAGGGTATCGGAAAAGCCGCCCAAATTTTTCCACTCCGCCAGAGAATCGAACCCGGGCTCTCTTGGTTGTGAGCCGAGTGTGCTAACCACTGCACCACGAAGCCCCCTAGCAGTTTTGGGCACTTTCAGGAGTAATTTAATGACCCTTCTGGTAGTTTGACCATCTCAGCCATGAACCTACGAAATAAAAAAGCTGAGTATAACATCGAGAGACAGGAAGCGAGCATGATGAATACGGAACAGACAAACGGGGCAGATACTCTGAGATGTATCACGAAAAATAACATGTGGAAGTCATTTCGTGCGTGGAACCTTTAAGAGAGATGGACGCACGAAGCAATGGAGTGACCAGCCATTAACTGTCGAGGTTACGCAGCGAGAGAGAGAGAGAGAGAGAGAGAGAGAAAAGAGAGAAGAGAGAGTGAGAGAGAGAGAGATAGAGAGAGAGAGAGAGAGAGAGAGAGAGAGAGAGAGAGAGAGAGAGAGAGAGAGAGAGAGAGAGAGAGAGAGAGAGAGAGAGAGAGAGAGAGAGAGAGAGAGAGAGAGAGAGAGAGAGAGAGAGAGAGAGAGAGAGAGAGAGAGAGCGAGCAGCAAGTGAAGCAGGGTGCACACAGGTGGCGTGAGGGACACCCCAGTGCACTAGTGTTACAAATCTAATGTGACTTATTTGACGCCAGCACAAATTGCTTTTACATGTATTTATTTATATATTTTGTATCTTGTATTTGTTAACGCTTGTATGTGTGTGGGACAGTCGACAATTAACTTTATCTCTGTCTCTCTGTGTCTCTGTCTCTCTGTGTCTCTTTGTCTGTCTGTGTCTGTGTCTGTCTGTGTCTCTGTGTCTGTCTGTGTCTGTCTGTGTCTGTCTGTGTCTCTGTGTCTCTGTAGGTGTCTGTGTCTCTGTAGGTGTCTGTGTCTCTGTAGGTGTCTGTGTCTCTGTAGGTGTCTGTGTCTGTGTCTGTGTCTCTCTCTCTTCAAATATTTATACCTAAAAAGTCTAATTTTGAGCCTCCTTTTTGATCAGTAATATTATGTTTAAAGAGAGAGAGAGAGAGAGAAGAGAGTGTGTCTATATCATTTGTCTTTCCATTATCTTCGACGCTCAATTTTTCATGCATTCTTTACATTCTCGTCCTCAACACGTTACGGTAATTTTTCTTCCAATTATCGCATGCTCTCCTTTGTCTGTCTCTGTCTGTCTCTGTCTGTGTCTGTCTGTGTCTCTGTCTGTCTCTGTCTGTGTCTGTCTGTGTGTCTGTCTGTGTGTCTGTCTGTGTCTCTGTCTGTCTCTCTGTCTGTGTGTCTGTCTCTCTGTCTGCCTCTCTGTCTGCCTCTCTCTCTGTCTCTGTCTCTGTCTCTCTCTCTCTCTCTCTCTCTCTCTCTCTCTCTCTCTCTCTCTCTCTCTCTCTCAAAACTATATGGCATTTGGGATATGACTTTCGTGGTGGTTTCTGGTGTGTGGTGAAACTGAGAGCTTGCTTTCTTCTTTGTGGAGTCTGACTTTGAGGTTTGGTTATATATATATGTATTGTTAAGAATCCGTAGTTTTAGGTGCCTTTCCTAGTATGGCTTTTGGGGTGGTCTGTAATCTGTGGTGTGATGGAGTGTAGTGGAGGTTATCTTCAGTGTGTCTAGGTGCGCCATTCCTTGTACCTGGGCCTTGTGGAGCACCAACAGTGATGTCACGTAACGGCGGTGCTCAGAGATTCCAAAGGCAGTGGTGCTTGGAGCCGGTATCACAGTCCAACACAGTGTCTTCGTAACAGCCCGAACCAAACAACCGAGTCCCATACAATCCAAAACGGTGAGGTCTTCGATGCCACACTAAATACACAAGACTTTTCCTGAATAGTTTCGTTAAATTTGTGAACTTAAATACAAACACCAGACACTATAGAAGGACATTTCGAAGGCTTTGGTATTGGTTTGGGAGCTTACTAACCCATCATGGGGAACTGTGGAACTGGACCTTGATCTCCCCCTTTGACCAGCCTCATGGCCCGTCGCTCCATCCCATTCAGCCTCCTCAGGTGTGAAGATGCACTGGACATTCTCTGTCTCTCTCTCTCTCTCTCTCTCTCTCTCTCTCTCTCTCTCTCTCTCTCTCTCTCTCTCTCTCTCTCTCTCTCTCTATACCACCACCACCACCACCCACACCTTCACCACCACCGCCTCCCCGTCCACTCTTTTAGTCAGGCACGTTTGGTGTTGATAACTTGGATACATTTTTTTATCAAGAGACAGACGCAATTAACGGCTGAGCGTCCGTGTTTGATGTGAAGTATTTGCCGTGAGCGACGAGAAAACTCCGCCAAAGACAAAAGTAGGGCGCGTGCTACGGACTGGTCGGGGTGGAAGCCGTCAGGGGAGAGGTGGAAAGTTTCGTTTAGTCGGCGCAACATCTGTAGTCATATGCCGGAGAGAGACAGAAGGGGAAGGAATTATAGGAGAAGGGAACAGACCCCAAGAGACGGGACACAACCCCCGATTAATACCTGGTACCCATTCACTGCTAGGTGGACAGGGGCGTAGGGTATCGGAAAAGCCACCCAAATTTTTCTACTCCGCCCGGGAATCGAACCCAGGCTCTCTCGGTTGTGAGATGAGTGTGCTAACCACTGCACCACGAAGCCCCTCCCAGATTACGACAGGATCACTACGGAAACGAGCAAGGAAAGAGCGACTGGGGCTGAATGATCACTGTTGTTGTCATTATTTGTTGTTGTTGTCATTATTATTAGTATCATTGCTTTATTTATTATTTATAGGTGACCTACCCGCGCCAGATCAAGTCACTGCTTCCCCCAGCGAGCCGGATCGGAGAAGGAAGGTAAATAAGTGACTTTTCCTCCATATCGACGCTCGGGTGGCGAGGCGGGACACGACGCCAGGGCACTGCTTCCATTCGGGTGCCGGGTAGTGATCATTGTTACTGTCATTATCGTTATTATCATTACCATCATCATATCAATAATAATAATGCTAATAATAATGTTAATAATAATAATAATAATAATAATAATAATAATAATAATAATAATAATAATAATAATAATAATAATAATAATAATAATAATATTTATATGAGTAATAATAATAACATAATAATCTAATAATAATATAACAACAACAGTAGCAGCAGTAGTAGTAATAGTAGTAGTAGTAGTAGTAATAGTAGTAGTAGTAGTAGTAGTAGTAGTAGTAGTAGTAGTAGTAGTAGTAGAACAGATCATTTAGTTATAGTGTCAGTCTCATCAGCTCTCCTCTGAACTTACTAAGTGCACGCATGCTTCCACCCATGGCCCCGCTATACATGAATAAAGTGGTTGTGTGGAGGAAGGCGCTGGGGCTGTGGAGGGAGGTTGGGGAGGGAGGCTGTGGAGGGAGGTTGGGGAGGGAGGCTGTGGAGGGAGGTTGGGGAGGGAGGCTGTGGAGGGAGGTTGGGGAGGGAGGCTGTGGAGGGAAGTTGGGGAGGGAGGCTGTGGAGGGAAGTTGGGGAGGGAGGTTGAGGAGGGAGGCTGGGGAGGGAGGCTGTGGAGGGAGGTTGGGGAGGGAGGCTGTGGAGGGAGGTTGGAGTCACGTTTGTCTGTGTTGATCGTCGCCAATGATCGCCGCCACCAACAAGAAATCCCCTCTCTCAGTCACGTCTGTCTGTGTTGATCGTCGCCAATGATCGCCGCTACCAACAAGAAATCCCCTCTCTCAGTCACGTCTGTCTGTGTTGATCGTCGCCAATGATCGCCGCGACCAACAAAATCCCTCTCTCAGTCACGTCTGTCTGTGTTGATCGTCGCCAATGATCGCCGCTACCAACAAGAAATCCCCTCTCTCAGTCACGTCTGTCTGTGTTGATCGTCGCCAATGATCGCCGCCACCAACAAGAAATCCCCTCTCTCAGTCACGTTTGTCTGTGTTGATCGTCACCAATGATCGCCGCCACCAACAAGAAATCCCCTCTCTCAGTCACGTTTGTCTGTGTTGATCGTCGCCAATGATCGCCGCTACCAACAAGAAATCCGCTCTCTCAGTCACGTCTGTCTGTGTTGATCGTCGCCAATGATCGCCGCCACCAACAAGAAGTCCGTTCTCTCAGTCACGTGTGTCTGTGTTGATCGTCACCAATGATCGCCGCCACCAACAAGAAGTCCGCTCTCTCAGTCACGTCTGTCTGTGTAGATCCTCGCCAATGATCGCCGCCACCAACAAGAAGTCCGCTCACAGTCACGTCTGTCTGTGTTGATCGTCACCAATGATCGCCGCTACCAACAAGAAGTCCGCTCTCTCAGTCACGTCTGTCTGTGTTGATCGTCGCCAATGATCGCCGCTAACAACAAGAAGTCCGCTCTCTCAGTCACGTTTGTCTGTGTTGATCGTCACCAATGATCGCCGCTAACAACAAGAAGTCCGCTCTCACAGTCACGTAATATGAGAAAAAAATTGAAGACTTTGAATGACATGAACACACGTCACCTGCTGACCAGTAAACGTCCTGCTGGGAATTTCAATTTGATATGTTGATTGTTTATTGTTGCAAAATACACAATAAAGGAGAAGGGAGAACTTAAATAGCCTACTTGTCGCCATTATTCACCTCTTATGCCTTCTTGGTCAAACTCGTATTATTCTAGATAGCCTCACACGTACGCACGGGGCATACATATAACGAAATCAGCCCCGTTATGTAAGAAATAAATGTGAAGTCTGCTAAATAACTGTGAATGACGAACAAACGTAATGAATATATATAGATGAAGAGTCTGGCTGGCGTGCTGACATCTTCCAAATAATACAACTTTAATAATTGTCACCATTATGAAATACATGTTCAACTATTACGCCTAGGAAATATTAGGCTATCAGCAGATTTGAGCGGTGTATTACGAGGCACTAGACATTTTATCGTCATATTTATTCTTGTTATTTTTTTTATTTATTCTTCAAGTTTACTTTTTCTACGTTCATTTGTTATATTACTCCTTCATAGTCCTCCACTCAGTTGATGTAACGTTGACATTTCCCGCCACTCCGGCATACCAACACTGCCGAGCGATAGTAGTAGTAGTAGTAGTAGTAGTAGTAGTAGTAGTAGTAGTAGTAGTAGAGGCTGGAGAAATAACGTAAGGCAGACGCGACCTTTAAGAAATGAACCTGTCGCCACACTCCGGACGCCCTTACATCAGAGCATTGTCTTCAGCCATCGGCCTTCATCACTTTCTTGCACCCCATTATTCAACGTTAAGAGACTTTCAATTAGAGGTAAGTAGTCTGTCTGTCTGTCTGTATGTCTGTCCGCCTGTTTCCGTCTGTCTGTAATGTCCTGGTGTCAGTAGGATACGAGAAAAAGAAGTGAAGATTAAGAAAAATAACATCGACGGTGGAGGAAGAAGGAAAGGAGGTACAGGTGAGGCAGCAGGGACTAAATGAGGAGGAGGAGGAGGAGGAGGAGGAGGAGGAGGAGAAGGAGAAGGAGGAGGAGGAGGAGGAGGAGGAGAAGGAGAAGAAAAAGGAGGAGGAGGAGGAGGAGGAGGAGGAGGAGGAGGAGGAGGAGGAGGAGGAGAAGAAAAAGGAGGAGGAGGAGGAGGAGAAGGAGAAGAAGAAGGAGAAGGAGAAGAAAAAGGAGGAGGAGGAGGAGGAGGAGGAGGAGGAGAAGGAGAAGAAAAAGGAGGAGGAGGAGGAGGAGGAGGAGAAGAAGAAGGAGAAGGAGAAGGAGAAGAAAAAGGAGGAGGAGGAGAAGAAAAAGGAGGAGGAGGAGGAGGAGAAAAAGAAGAAGAAAAAAATGAAAATGAAAATGAAAAAGAAAAAAAAAGAAAAAGGAGTGAAACTTGTAAACACAGAAGAGCAGGCAACAGAAAGCACGTTGGTTCAAACTCCTCATCATTGTTTACCTCGGATAATAAACAACTACGAGGAAACTGTACAAGTCCTCACACGCCTGATATCGTGTAACAACGCCTATTACATTTAGAGTATTAAGCAATTAACGTACAAGGTAATCCGGTCCGCTAATTCCGACAAAGCAACTCGGGCAATAATCGGGCATCACATGGCATGAAATCGTCCGTCACCGTGACTATCATCAGGGTAGGCGGTGGCTGAGTGGTAGCGTGCCGGGCCCACATTCACCACGTGATGGACGACGCGGGTTCGAATCCCCACGCTACCACCTGGGATTTTTCAGTCACCGCCGAGTGGCTTAAAACTACCCACATGCTGTCCTGAAGACCACCCATCAACCCGGACTCTAGAGGAAACCGTCCAAGTGAATCAAGAAGTTCCGGGGGGCAGCATGAGCCAAGAGAAGATGGCGCCACTATAAACACTTGCCTGCGCCATGACGGGCTGGGGCCGACTACCATCCAGGCCCCTCAAGCAAACCTACCGGCGCTATAAGCGCACACGTAAAAAAAAAAAAAAATAAAAAAAAATAACGTTTTCCAGATGTACAAATGAAGTGAAATCCATTTAAGTAACTAGAAAATAAACTGAGCCTTTAAAACGACAGCCTATTTATACACAACAATTAAATACAGTTAATTAAACGGAGGACAAACTAAACTATTGCGTGGCGTAGTGGTTAGCGTGCCTACAAAGAATCCGACGGCCAGAGTTCTAATCTCGGTCTGGGCAGTCTGTGTGCAAGATGATGATGATGATGATGATGATGGTGTGTGTGTGTGTGTGTGTGTGTGTGTGTGTGTGTGTGTGTGTACATATATCAACCTGTCTATGCTAATTTTCCATGGTATTTTTCTGTTTCTCAACCAGTTTCTTTTCTTTTTTTTTTTTTTTTTTTACGTCGTGGCCTATTGCGCCGGTAGGCTTCTTCCCGGTGGATCCTGATGGTCGGCCCAAGGCTTCTTCCAGTGGATCTGATGGTCAGCCCAAGGCTTCTTCCCAGTGGATCCTGATGGTCGGCCCAAGGCTTCTTCCAGTGGATCCTGATGGTCGGCCCAAGGCTTCTTCCAGTGGATCCTGATGGTCGGCCAAAGGCTTCTTCCAGTGGATCCTGATGGTCGGCCCAAGGGCTCTTCAGTGGATCCTGATGGTCGGCACAAGGCTTCTTCCCTGTGGGGCCTGATGGTCGGCCCAAGGCTTCTTCCCGGTGGGGCCTGATGGTCGGCCCAAGGTTTCTTCCCGGTGGGGCCTGATGGTCGGCCCAGCCCGTTCTGGCGCAGGCGAGTGTTTATTGTGGCGCCGTCTTGCATTGGCTCATGCTGCCCTCCCGGAGCTCATTTTTAATCCAGGAATCTAGAGTCCGGGTTGATAGTGGTCTTCTGGACAGCATGTGGGTAGTTTTAAGCCACTCGGCGGCGGCTGAAAAAATCCAGCTTGGTGGCACCGGGCGGGGATTGAACTCGCGTCCTCCTGAACGCGGCGCCGTCACGCTATCCATTCTCACGTCCCTCCTTACCCTCCACAGCCCCTCCACAGCGCCTTCCTCCACACAACCACTTTATTCCTCTCGTCCTTCATCCCACCGTTGCCAGATTATCGTACTCAGACTCTCAAGAGCTTAATATTCACCGGTTTCTGACCCCAAGAAACATCAGGAATTAACTTTTTTACGATAAATATAAATCAATCTCGTTATTGGGGACCAGGAGAGATTTGGGGTCGGCAGTATATAAGAGGCAACGTTGCTTTATCCCGATCGTCGTCTAAGTCACCCTCTCTAGTGACATGAATATTCAGACAGCTTGCGGGGTTCATTGACACCCGCATGGCAGACTGTGCAAGGTGAATTGACTGCCATCCATCGCGTCATCTTCATTAACGACTCCTGAAGACTTAGCAACACGGATATTAATTATTGATGCGGAGAAATGGGTCACTAGATGATTGGATTCTTAACAAATAGCGGCTCTTCACTGCCATTTAGAGGCTTATTAAAGTAGGACGCCTTGCGCTTAATTGTGAATTGTAAAGGAATGGTCATCAAGAGACACCAAGCAGGGACACACAGGCAGTTTATCATCTTGCGTTTGAAGAGTTGTTTTGGGTCACAGCTGATAGAAATAAGATTGTTTTTACTATGTTTTTTGAAGTATGGTTATTCACATAGGATATACTGTAATGGTAAAACGACTATCAAATATGTCAGTTTATCGCCTTTCGTTTCAAGAGTTGTTTTGGGTCAGGCATCATAGGAACACAGCTTAGAGAAATAAGATTGTTTTTACTGTTTTTTGAAGTACGGTTATTCACATAGGATATAATGTAATGGTAAAACGTCTATCAATTATGTCAGTTTATCGTCTTGCGTTTGAAGAGTTGTTGTGGGTCAGGCATTATAGGAACTCGGCTTAGAGAAATAAGATTGTTTTTACTGTTTTTTGAAGTACGGTTATTCACATAGGATATATTATAATGGTAAAACGATCATCAATTATGTCAGTTTATCGTCTTGCGTTTGAAGAGTTGTTGTGGGTCAGGCATCATAGGAACACAGCTTTTTTTTCTCTTTTACAGTGCAAGGGCGTAAAAAAAATAATGAAAAAAAGCCCGATACTTGCTGCTCCTGAATAGAGTAGAGTGGCCGAAAAGAGAGGTCAGTTTCGGGAGGAGAGGTGTCCTGATACCCTCCTCTTAAAAGAGTTCAAGTCGTAGGCAGGAGGAAATACAGATGAGGGAAGTTCGTTTCAGAGTTTACCAGCGTGAGGGATGAAAGAGTGAAGATGCTGGTTAACTCTTGCATAAGGGATTTGGGCAGTATAGGGATGAAAGAGTGAAGATGCTGGTTAACTCTTGCATAAGGGGTTTGGACAGTATAGGGATGAAAGAGTGAAGATGCTGGTTAACTCTTGCATAAGGGATTTGGACAGTATAGGGATGAAAGAGTGAAGATGCTGGTTAACTCTTGCATAAGGGGTTTGGACAGTATAGGGATGAAAGAGTGAAGATGCTGGTTAACTCTTGCATAAGGGATTTGGGCAGTTTAGGAATGAAAGAGTGAAGATGCTGGTTAACTCTTGCATAAGGGGTTTGGGCAGTATAGGGATGAAAGAGTGAAGATGTTGGTTAACTCTTGCATAAGGGGTTTGGACAGTATAGGGATGAAAGAGTGAAGATGCTGGTTAACTCTTGCATGAGGGGTTTGGACAGTATAGGGATGAAAGAGTGAAGATGCTGGTTAACTCTTGCATAAGGGGTTTGGACAGTATAGGGATGAAAGAGTGAAGATGCTGGTTAACTCTTGCATAAGGGGTTTGGGCAGTATAGGGATGAAAGAGTGAAGATGCTGGTTAACTCTTGCATAAGGGGTTTGGACAGTATAGGGATGAAAGAGTGAAGATGCTGGTTAACTCTTGCATAAGGGATTTGGGCAGTATAGGGATGAAAGAGTGAAGATGCTGGTTAACTCTTGCATAAGGGGTTTGGACAGTATAGGGATGAAAGAGTGAAGATGCTGGTTAACTCTTGCATAAGGGATTTGGGCAGTATAGGGATGAAAGAGTGAAGATGCTGGTTAACTCTTGCATAAGGGGTTACAGAAATAAGATTGTTTTTACTTTAGTTTTTCGAGTATGTTTATTCATATAGGATATAATATAATAGTAAAAAATATAAGTGGGTGCATACGTTAGAGCTGCGCGTGTCTGCGGTGCACATCTCCGATCCATTGGCCCTTTGACCCTGTGGCAGATACGCGACTATCAAATATCTCAGTTGATGATAAATATGTTGCTTTATATAGAGACATGCATTAGAGTGATGAGAACGGATGGATATTACAGATTAATAGGGTTACAAGCATACAAAGATGGAAGGGTACGAAAAATATATAGAAAGATAGAGCGCTGATGAATTGATATACTTACATTTCTGTGTATTGGAGCAAGGCAAATCTTTATATTGATGCAGCGATGCATGGAAGTGTTGGCAGATAAGTAGATTGATGAGGTAAGGCGCAGAGGTAGGCGTAAAACATGTTACATCGACACTGTGATTATTTAGTAGTGCTGAATTATGTTCGAAATTTCCTTCAGGCGTGTGTCAGATGGCTCGTATGGAGTATGGATCTCGTGTGTGCGGGGCTCCACACACACCTTCTGAGACAGAGAGGAGTCTAACGGCCATAGTGTTAGCCTTCCCCATTCCCACCCCAGCCCCATCCCTTACCCGTGGACAGGGCCGTATTTTAAGACCCCATCGCTTCTCACATCAACTATTTCTAAAGGTCAAAGAGAGGATCAATCTGGTTTTCATGAGTGTTTTTTAAGGTTCATGGCACAGAAGAAGGGTCAAACTACCACCAGGGTCATAAAACTACCCCTGGAAAGGCCTACAGCTCCTACGAAACCCATATCAAATATGTGACTTGGGCGACGAAATGTTTTAACCCGGTAGCTGCGGGGATCATGTTCCTTAAAGGTCCCTCTAAGCGAATTAATGAGAAAAAATCATCACTCACGCAAACCATTTCATAATATATACCAACGAATTAGTGATCAGTTTATGCATCATTTATTTTTGGGGTCTTAATCATGACAAAAAAAATTGGCCCGTTGCTGTTACACGGTAAAAGCCACAAATTTGGCCCGTCGCTGCTTTTCTGTTAAGCCACAAATTTGGCACGTCGCTGGTACACGGTAAAGCCACAAATTTGGCCCGTCGCTGCTACACGGTAAAGCCACAAATTTGGCCCGTCGCTGCTACACGGTAAAGCCACAAATTTGGCGTCGCTGCTACACGGTAAAGCCACAAATTTGGGCCGTCGCTGCTGCACGGTAAAGCCACAAATTTGTGCCGTCGCTGCTGCACGGTAAAGCCACAAATTTGGCCGCTGCTACATGGTAAAGCCACAAATTTGGCCCGTCGCTTTGGTACACGGTAAAGCCACAAATTTGGCCCGTCAACAGTACACAGTAAAGCCACAAATTTGCCCCGTCGCTGCTATACGGTAAAGCCACAAATTTGGCCCGTCGCTGGTACACAGTAAAGAAACCACAAATTTGGCCCGTCGCTGGTACACGGTAAAACCACAAATTTGCGCCGTCGCTGGTACACTGTAAAACCACAAATTTGGGCCCGTCGCTGCTACACGGTAAAGCCACAAATTTGGCCCGTCGCTGCTACACGGTAAAGCCACAAATTTGGCCCGTCGCTGCTACACGGTAAAGCCACAAATTTGGCCCGTCGCTGCTACACGGTAAAGCCACAAATTTGGCCCGTCGCTGCTACTGGGTTAAAATACGACCCTATAACCCGTAGTGTAAAGCGTCCCCATGTGGTTGGGGTTGCTTTACGCTACCCCGTGAGGGTGCGGATGGGGTGGGAAAAGTGTTGACTCCGCGGGGCAGAGAGCAGGACATCTTCGGCTTTTCCTTCGTATATTTCAAGAGTAAGTTTTTTTTTTTTTACGTTGATTGCCTATTGCGCCGGTAGGCATCTTCCCGGTGGGGCCTGATGGTCGGCCCAAGGCTTCTTCAGGTGGGGCCTGATGGTCAGCCCAGCCCGTTCTGGCGCAGGCAGTGTTTATAGTGGCGCCATCTTGCATTGGCTCATGCCCCCCCGGAACTCGTTCTTGATTCGCTTGGACGGCTTCCTCTAGAGTCCGGGTTGATGGGTGGTCTTCAGGACAGCATGTGGGTAGTTTTAAGCCACTCGGCGGTGACTGAAAAATCCGAGTGGTAGCGTGGGGATTCAACCCGCGTAATGTCCATCACGCAGTGAATGTAGACCCAGTACGCTACCACCTGGCGCCACCGCACCCTACCCAAAAGTAGTGTTCTGTTTTGTTATTATAGAAGGACATTTATTGAAAAGCATCAGAATATTTGTATGACTGATATTATATCGCCAAACTTTGCTAAATTTATTATATATTTTATTTCGGTAGCAAAGACTTCTTAAGGTGTTTCCATTTGATTGTAAACGTACAGTTATTCCTGAAGACTCATTTATAATTGTCCCAGAATGGCAAAAGACGGCAGATTGATGACCAAATATGGCGATTATTATGGGAATATTTCTAACATACCATAAAAAATAGCATTTCTTGGTGACCACCTTTGATCTAAGACAAAAAAATGCCATAAATGACACACGACCTGGCAACCCCGGTGTGGCTGTCCAGGTGTGTGACGAGTCATGGATACCAACCTGTCTCCATAAAGTGCTTACCGCGTTACCTGTTATTTACCTGTAGATCAACAACGCTATTGGTTTGTTTTTATGATATATAATGCATATGAATACAATGGTGTGATAGAAAAATGCATTATTTATTTCGTTTTCCTGTAATTATTGGTTTGAAGAAGTACTGCCAACGATGTTATTATGACCTGCGGGTTGGTCCCTCATATCTGTACCCAACTATGGGATGGGAAGGGGCACGGGGGCGGCTTTTGAAACATCCATACCCCCAGGCCCGCAGTAATGGGGATAGGGACGGGTAGGGAATGGGGAAGACTAACACTATGGCCGTAAGGCTCTTCGGCTCATCAACTACCTTCCCTTATTAGCAGTCTTCTACTTCTTAAATTCCGCCGCCATGTTGCATCTCTTCCTATGTTTTATCGATATCTTCATGGTAACTGCTTTTGAACTTTCTTGCGCCATGTCTCCCCCCCTCGCGCGGCACAGCTGAACACGACTTTCTACTCCTGCTCGTCCCTTCTCTATTCAAATCCCTTATGCAAGAATTAACCAGCATCTTCATTCTTTCATCCCTTCCGCTGGTAAACTCTGGAACAGCCCTCCGCCTGTATTTCCTCCTGCCTACGACTTGAACTCTTTCCGAAATTGACCTCTCTTTCGGCCTCTCGTTCCTCCTTCTTTTGTCGGAGCGGTGCCTAGCGTTTTTTCTTTGTTTTCTTGTTGTTTTTTCCTTGCGCTGCCTCCCTTGCTGTAAAAACACACGAATTTACTCTGGCTAATATTACACGTCTTTGATATAAGGCGGACGGGAGCAATACGTCTCTGCAACTATTGGCAGGCGATATAAAAAACGGGATGGATGGGCGCCGATTCGTTCTCTCTCTCTCTCTCTCTCTCTCTCTCTCTCTCTCTCTCTCTCTCTCTCTCTCTCTCTCTCTCTCTCTCTCTGTGTGTCTCTGTGTCTCTGTGTGTCTGGGTGTCTGGGTGTCTGTGTGTCTGTGTGTCTGTGTGTCTGGGTGTCTGGGTGTCTGTGTGTCTGTGTGTCTACAGGTGTCTGGGTGTCTGTGTGTCTGTTGTGTCTGGGTGGTCTGGGTGTCAAATGGGTGTCTGGGTGTCTGTGTGTCTGGGTGTCTCCCAGATTGTCTGTGTCTGGGTGCCTGTGTGTCTCTCTCTCTCTCTCTCTCTCTCTCTCTCTCTCTCTCTCTCTCTCTCTCTCTCTCTCTCTGACAATGCTTTACGTGAAGGGGCAACACATTAGCCAAAAAAAAAAATATTAATCTTGTGGTTAGTTGTTACACACCCATTAAATAGAATATGGCAAGATGGCGCTACTATAAACACTTGCCTGCGCCATTATAATTAATACGCTGCCCCTTGCCAGAATGCTTGGTTCAGTACTCTTAAGAAACCGCATCAAGTGAAAGAAACGCATGATCGGAGCAGAATACATTTAATAAACTAATATAAATGATTTTAGGCATTCAATACAAAGGCGTAAAAAAAGTGTTGTTCTTATGGCGGAGACACAAGACAGGTTTCTAAACCTACAACGATACTTTTATGAACTAACACACACACACACACACACACACACACACACAATCGGTACCTTCAGTGGTTAGAACGTCTGCCTCACAACTTAGAAAGAACTGGGGTTCAAACACACACACACACACACACACACACATCCGGTACACTCAGTGGATTAGAGCGCTGCCTCTGACAGAAAGACCGGGTTCAGCTCACACACACACACACACACACACACACAAACACACACATTTACAAAACATGTTGAGTTGAGATTTTTAAAGGGAAAGGAAGGCCAGGAAGTAAGGAGAAATGGAAGTGAGGAGAGAGATAAGCGGATGGAACTGTGTGTTCAAATGTCAGTCTGGCATCTGTTATCCCTGTCTATCTGTGTTCCTTTCAATCTATGTATTTATCTATCCTATCTTTTTATTATGAGATCTATCCGTCAGTCCTGTCTATTATCTATCTATATATATCCTAGAGAGAGAGAGAGAGAGAGGAAAAGTGTGAGTGTGTGTGTGTGTGTGTGTGTGTGTGTGTGTGTGTGTGTCCATAAAATATTCGGTTTATTTATACTCCATAAGCATCAGAAGAATGAATCGTTGCTACATCAATTTAGTGTTTTTCATCCCCATGGTCAGCACGTAACATAAAGGTGTTGAAATAAAAGAATTACGCGCCAGATGTCACTAATTTTCAACGCATCCTTTGGTGTCTTCATATTCTAATCCTGTAGTACCTGTTAGTTAAGGTACAATACACACACACACACATCATGCCTGGGCGGCGAGTCCAAGCAAAGGGGAGCACCATAGGATTTTGGGCCTAAGAAAAAAAATCTTTGCATTTAACAATAGGAATTTCTGTTCAGATGCAACTCATTCATTCTCAGGATCCTTTCTTTTCCACCCTTTTCGGCGCCCCCTAGTTTAAAACTCAGGCTGCCAAAACTGAGAGGACTGGTAGGCGAAGGTTAGGAAGCCCCCGCTCATGGGATTTTCCACGGTGACAAGGTGCGTGCTGTTCTAGCAGGCAAAGTGGGCTGGAGATTATTTTGGTGTGTGGAGCTCCAGCAGTACTTGCAGAGATCGATTATAATAAGCCTTCACTCTAATCCAGGGTTCCAGCCAGAATAAATTACCCCAAGCGGGGTAGTGCAGGGCTTTCTGTGAATTAATGTGGTGACAGGGCGGTCAATAAAAAATTAAGAAGAAATGAAACACGCCCGTGTGTTGGAGCTATAGACTCAATATAGATGGTTGGGTGAACTGAAGCACAATCTTTTTAGCCCAAATATCATTTGGCACTGTAAGAAATAAAATATTACAAATGTGTTGATAAATAGCGAAGTTTGCAGGTGATACTGTGGGCATTAGCAGACGTGCGAGGACCGTCCATGACTTATGTCATTACCGTGGACAGTTCTGAGGGGTAGGAACAGAGGTGCGAGCTGCTGTCTGGTACTAATGCGCCAATGCAGTCAGTGGTAGTGACGGGGGGGGAGGTGTTCGCTTGGATGGGCAAAGGCAAATTTGGTCACTGGCCTTTGACTTTATTTCGAAAATATTAAAAGTGAATGTGTTGATTTGAGTAACATTATTAATACAAAATGCTCTGCTTTACTAAGGACAAA
>NC_066514.1:1045896-1108396 GCF_024679095.1 Eriocheir sinensis
TTTGACCCTTCCTCGCTAAAATGAACCTTAAGAAACACTCATTAGAACCTGATTGACCCCCTCTTTGACCTTTAGAAATAGATGGTGTGAGAAGCAAATGTGTCTTGTAATACCGACCTTCAGTAGTAGAGGGATCTGCTAGCTGGCCCATCCACTTTTGCTGCTGCCGAAAGGTTTGACTAACTCTGGCATGGGGGACATACAAATTCTAGTTCTCTACCTTGTCCAACTGTGACTAAAACATACACACACACATGCAAAGATCAAAAACTGTAATATCTGCTAGACCAAGCTTTCCTGAGTCTGTACTGTTTTCCATTTCCAATAACTTGCATTCTTTTGCATTAATCAAATATAATTTCCAACTGCTGACTGCACTCAAAAGATGCTGTCATGATTATCTCGCAGCTTTTGACAATCCTTAGCTTTTACTTCTTTGATTTTTGTGGAACTTGAAGGATATAGAAAGATTAACCCGGTAGCAGCGACGGGCCAAATTTGTGGCTTTATCGTGTAGCAGCAATGGGCCAAATTTGTGCCATGATATAAACCCCCGAAAATAGATGATGCATAATCTGATCACAAATGCTTTGATATAAATTATGAAATGGTTTGTGTGAGGGGTGATTTTTTCTCATTTTTCGTGCTTGGAGGGACCATTAAGAAACATGATCCCCGCTGCTACTGGGTTAAAGGGGAGCTTTGTGGAGTGAAAGAGATACTTCTTGAGAGACCAGTAGATGAAGATGGTTATAATGAACAAGTTGTAAGGATGGAGGGATATGGCAGCCAGTTCCACATGGCTTGGTGCTGGTACCCTTTACATTTCAATTCTGTCATCAACATGGTAGAAGGAATGAGCTTCAGGACACGTCTCCTCCCGAAACTGACCTCTCTTGCGACCTCTTTTGATTCTTTTTTAGGAGCAGCGAATAGCGGGCTTTTTTTATTATTGTTTCCTTTTTTTGTGCCCTTGAGCTGTCTCCTTTGTTGTAAAAAAAGGCTGTTTACAGATGACTCAAACATCTTGAAAGGAATAACTTCGTTCCTAAAAGTATGTTGTCGAGAAATACATATGCTAACATTGTCTTTCCACTTGTTACTGTTTGGAAAGGGAAGGGGCCAGGGAAGGTGGGTGACTGGATATCAAGGCAGGAGGTTAGTCCGAGGAGGTGATGGTTAGGGTCAATTTATAATAGTGAATGACAGTACACATATTTAGCGTTGTGAACAGTGCAGGGGTAGGCGGTGGCTGAGTGGTAGCGTGCTGGGCCCACATTCACCGCATGATGGGCGACGCGGGTTTGAATCCCCACGCTACCACCTCGGATTTTTCAGTCACCGCCGAGTGGCTTAAAACTACCCACATGCTGTCCTGAAGACCACCCATCAACCCGGACTCTAGAGGAAACCGTCCAAGTGAATCAAGAACGAGTTCCGGGGGGCAGCTTGAGCCAAGGGAAGATGGCGCCACTATAAACACTTGCCTGCGCCATGACGGGATGGGGCCGAACACCATCCAGGCCCCTCAAGCAAGCCTACCGGCGCTATAGGCATAGACATTAAAAAATAAAAAATAAAAATCTAAGGCATTATGAATGGGATCTCTGTGTGGAGAGAGAAAATCATAACGCAGTGTTGTAGACATTAATAAAAGTTTTTTTGTTGAACAAGGTAAGTCATGTATCATTCCTTGACACTGTAGTAACAACTTGCAGTGTGGCGACTATGCCTGATGAACGAGCGTCCCATAACCCACTTAGTCAGGGGGGTACCTCTTTGGCTGACTCGGTAAGGAGTGGCTCTCCCGTCACGCTGGTCGCGGGTTCAATCCCAGGCAGCCGGCGAATACCCTCTCCTTGTCTTGATTGATTTCTCGTGTGTTTCGATACACGCAGAGGTCGTGTAGGAAAATAGAAAAAGAAAAAATAAACTCTCGGGGCATGATAAACTTACTTTCAAGATAAATATTTGTCTTTTTCAATAATCATAGGATATAAAACTGAAAATACCAATTGTCTACATATTACTATTAGTTGATCACCCAAACAACAGGACTTAATGGTAAGCTTGCATCATGAGAACAGAGTAATGTTACAGATACTTCAACCATACATACAGCAGAAATATCTTACCTTAGACTTAGGTAACTATTACAGAAATGTCCCCAGGCTTACAAATGTGTGCTGTAATCACTTTGTCCAAACTGTACTCCAATCAAACCAATGCTAACTGCTGTATTTACGTTTATGGAATAAGGATTTGGTCATGTGCTGATGTTGCATTTTGAACACATAGAGCCAGTTTTACAGTCCAATACAGAAAGTTTGTAAGCATCTCAACCAGACACAAAATACAACGAAAATTCCTTGTATAGTGTTTGGCGTTGCTATAAAAAGGAGGAAATTTTACGAAACTATACAGGAAAGTTCATTAGTATCTGGACCTCTCTTTCGGCCACCTCTTTAGATTCTTTTTGTGAGCAGCGAGTAGCGGGCTTTTTTATTATTGTTTACTTTTTTTGTGCCCTTGAGCTGTCTCCTTTGTTGTAAAATATAACAGATCATTGTGGAGAAGACAGTATGGCTGGGGTGCTTACAATGACCCTGTGCTGGACTGTCGAACTGGCCCATGATTTTCCTGGGACCAAATGAACCCATATATTTAGTACATACATAATCTGATGGGATACCCTTGCTCATGTAGGGAGAGGTGTGAAAAATACAGGGAGATACAGTGAGGACTTTGGAATGCTAAACACAGGTAAACTCACTGAACTCCAAAAATAAATGCTATGCAGTAACATGATGTAGACCTTGGGGCTTATACACTTTCCTTCTGTTTAAAAAGTATTATAAAGAAATCAGAATTTTGACCAAACTACAGTCATCCCTCCTGTATCTGGATCACCCATGAACCTTTTCCGGATACTAAGGGTCGTATTTTAAGACATTTCATTGAACAAGAACACTAATTTGACAAGGCTTTCCTAGGAGTTGTGGGCATTTCCAGTAGTAGTTTTATGGCCCTGGTGGTAGTTTGACCCTTCCTCTGTACCGTGAACCTGAAGAAACACTTATTAGAACCCGACTGACCCCCTCTTTGACCTTTAGAAATAGCTGATGTGAGAGGCCAAAGTGTCTCATTATGCCACCCTAAGACTTTACTCTATTATGTCCGTCAAGGATTATATGTTATGAGGATAGCTCACTGAAACGTATGTCATCTGGTTCACTCTCACGGTATAAAATGTACCAGAAAACCTTTATTTATTCCTATTCATGGTCAGATTTTGCGCTTTTTTTGATTGCTAAGGATAAATGATTAAATTAGGCAGCTGTTGTGTTGGCTAATGGTATACAATAATATAAATAATGTGAGAAAAAGGTAAACAAGCTGCAGAAATATTGCTGTGTTTACCATCGATGCTTACGTTTTCTTAACTTTCATTAACATTAGTTTTCTATGACTTAATTTGCAGGGGTGACTCATCCTGTCATATATAATGAAAGTAATTTTTTATACATACATATATATTGTATAATATTGACGCAATTTTTTAACTATATGAATTTACCTTTACCAAACTTTCACTATAGAGCTTTACTGGCTTTTCTGTAATGTTATCACTTTCATGGAAAATGTTTGGACCTCACCTTCACTTTATCTTTCCATTTGCAGGCCAAAATCCACTTCTTCAAGGTGTGTTTGTCTCGAGGAAACCTAATGAACTTAACACCTTGAGACTTTCCGCAGTTGAGCCACTGCAACACCCATATACACCACAAATCACCATTTTCACTGAGCACGCAACGGTGAGAACACAGTGAAGTGAACCAGTTTGCCGCCCAGCACCATTTGTGTACATGTGTGACGTCATCTGCAGTGCATTGTGGGTAAAACAAAAGCTTAGTGAGTTATCCTTATGGTATATAATCCTTGATGTCTGTATCTGACTATGTTTGTCTGTCACTGGGTATAAAGTTCTGGCACTGGTGGTTGGGGTGGTATACAATAGGCCCCTCTCTTGTCACGCAGATAATAGGCCCCTCTCTTGTCACGCAGATAATAGGCCCCTCTCTTGTCACGCAGATAATAGGCCCCTCTCTTGTCACGCAGATAATAGGCCCCTCTCTTGTCACGCAGATAATAGGCCTCTCTCTTGTCACGCAGATAATAGGCCCCTCTCTTGTCACGCAGATAATAGGCCCCTCTCTTGTCACGCAGATAATAGGCCCCTCTCTTGTCACGCAGATAATAGGCCTCTCTCTTGTCACGCAGATAATAGGCCCCTCTCTTGTCATGCAGATAATAGGCCCCTCTCTTGTCATGCAGATAATAGGCCCCTCTCTTGTCACGCAGATAATAGGCCCCTCTCTTGTCACGCAGATAATAGGCCCCTCTCTTGTCACGCAGATAATAGACCCCTCTCTTGTCACGCAGATAATAGGCCCCTCTCTTGTCACGCAGATAATAGGCCCCTCTCTTGTCACACAGATAATAGGCCCCTCTCTTGTCACACAGATAATAGGCCCCTCTCTTGTCACGCAGATAATAGGCCTCTCTCTTGTCACGCAGATAATAGGCCCCTCTCTTGTCACGCAGATAATAGGCCCCTCTCTTGTCACGCAGATAATAGGCCCCTCTCTTGTCACGCAGATAATAGGCCCCTCTCTTGTCACGCAGATAATAGGCCCCTCTCTTGTCACACAGATAATAGGCCCCTCTCTTGTCACGCAGATAATAGGCCCCTCTCTTGTCATGCAGATAATAGGCCCCTCTCTTGTCACACAGATAATAGGCCTCTCTCTTGTCACACAGATAATAGGCCCCTCTCTTGTCACGCAGATAATAGGCCCCTCTCTTGTCACGCAGATAATAGGCCTCTCTCTTGTCACGCAGATAATAGGCCTCTCTCTTGTCACGCAGATAATAGGCCTCTCTCTTGTCACACAGATAATAGGCCTCTCTCTTGTCACACAGATAATAGGCCCCTCTCTTGTCACGCAGATAATAGGCCCCTCTCTTGTCATGCAGATAATAGGCCCCTCTCTTGTCACACAGAGAATAGGCCCTCACCCATCAGCTGAGCAAAAATTGGCCATCTGCCTCCTCACTGAACCAACACTGTACATTCTTTTTAAACCTTCTTCATCTTAAACTACTGAATTTAAATGGTGGGTTTTGTTGTTTATAAATTGTTTTCCTATAGTGAAACCAAATTGTCAAATCCGTTTTGGCGTTGGCTTCCGTGGGTCCATTTCTCCCCTCTGCTTCGCCACACAGTCCCAACACCTATTTCTTCCTCTCCTATGTTACCTACAGCTTATATATGAGAGGAAGGGATAGGTGTTGGGACTGTGTGGCAGAGCAGAGGGGAGGAAAGGACCCGCAGGAGCGTACGCCAGACCGACCTCGACATATTTGGAAGACTATGCAGTTGTCCCTCAAATAGTACAGCTTCCAATAGTTCGGTTTCGGTTTTATAGGATTGTCATAGAAGATCTTGTGGGATTTTAAAATTTCCTGCTCGTCGGGAAACTTAAAAATCCTAAAAAAATCTTAGAAAATCGACATAAAACCAAAACTGAACTATTGGACACCGTACTATTTGAGGGACAATTATAGTGTCTAGCATCACACTGGATATTCCTAGGTGTGTTCAAATATCTAAATACCACAAGAGACCAAGGAACACTGCTAAAATTAAAAGAGGGGTGCTATTCACAGTACATAAGTGTTGGTAGGGTCGTCCGATGGTCCTTTTATGTCAGATATGGGAGGGATTACTGTACTATCGAAAGTAGAGGTAGCCCATTAGAGCAAGGTGGTTCAACTATGAGCCCATGTGTTAATATATTGATATTAATAAATTTGTACATTCATGCAAATAAAAGCAAAGTATCTGACTTTTTGTCGTATCATAAGACATTTCGCCTCCCAAGAACACCAATTTGACAAGGCTTTCGTAGGGGTTGTGGGCATTTCCAGGAGTAGTTTTATGACCCTGGTGGTAGTTTGACCCTTCCTCTGTACCCTGAGCCTAAAAAAACCCTCATTAGAATGTGATTGATCCCCCCTTTGACCTTTAGAAATAGCTGATGCGGGTAGCGAAAGTGTCTTGTGATACCAACCTAATACCATGTAGCTTGAAGGCCCGACTTTAAAGTTTTGTATAATTAAAAGAACATTAATGAATTTTTAAACTTGAGTATTGGGATTATAAAAAAATTAAAACAAAAATATACATAATTTGTGGCCCTGTTAAGTGCTGAAGTGGACCATGATGTCAAAGAAGTTGAACCACCCTGCATTAGAAGAAAATATTGATACATAAAGTGTATACCAAATATTGCTCTCTTAACCCGGTAGCTGCGGGGGTCATGTTTCTTAGGTTAGGTTAAGTTAGGTTAGGTTAAAGGCCCCTCTAAGTAAAATAATGAGAAAGAATCATCACTCACGCAAACCATTTCATAATATATATCAACGCATGTGTGATCAGTTTATGCATCATCTATCTTGGGAGGCTTATATCATGGCAAAAATTTGGCCCGTCGCTGGTACACGGTAAAGCCACAAATTTGGCCCGTCGCTGCTACACGGTAAAGCCACAAATTTGGCCCGTCGCTGCTACCGGGTTAACTCAAACATTCCACTCTTGGTTTCACTGAGCAATGCCACACAGAGTCAGACCACCCTAATGCTTGAATATAAACAAATTACAGTCATCCCTCAAATAGTACAGTTTTGGTTTTATGTGGATTTTCAAAGATTTTTAAGGATTTTTAAATATCCCAATAAGCATGAAATTTAAAAATCCTAAAAGATCTTACATGGCAATCCGTATAAAACCGAAATCAAACTATTGGAAACCGTACTGTTTGAGGGGCGACCGTATACCAGTGATTGAAACCATTCTGTACCTATTTCCGAATAAAACAATTCACACGAGACCTATTACAAGTTACACGTGGCAAAAGTGTCGAGAGGAAGATGCCCGCCTATCCCTTACAAGAGGACAGAGTGATATAATGAGCAGAGTTAGGGCAACTGTGGGTCCTGTATGTGTAATGCGGGGAAAACCAGAACAATCAATCATCTTAATTATGGTATTAACTGTGAATTACGTGATGGTGATGGTGGTCTGAATATCTGCCCTGTCGCATCATCACCATCAAGGAGGAGGAGGAGGAAGTGAGGAAGGCCTGGGGTAGGAATGTGATTGGGAAATAAAGGGGAAGGGTGGATGCGTCGGAAGCGGAGGAGGAAGAGGAGCTAATAACTTAATTATTTATGATCGATTGTTCCGATTTTCCCCGTATTACATAAGGTTCCCACAACACTTCCATCCACCCTTGAAACAACATCTCCTGGTGCTGTGGTGACCAACAAAGCTTAACTCTATGCAAGTCTGATAAATTATTAGTACTGGTGAATTAAGGCTATCCAGGATGTGCAGGCCTAAACGAACTCCTATGCCAGGCTAAATAAACAGTTATATAAATAAGATCCAACACTATGAAGTAAGTTACTGCAGCCTACTTGGTGATTGTAATGTTATACTCTGCAGTCTCAAGTCTGCTGGGGCAATGCGGGGGGGTATGCGGAAGTTGGAAAGTTATGTTTAGTCGGCGCAACATCTGTGGTCATATGCCGGAGAGAGACAGAAGGGGAAGGAATAATAGGAGAAGGGAACAGACCCCAGGAGACGGGACACAACCCCCGATTAATACCTGGTACCCATTCACTGCTGGGTGGACAAGGGCGTAGGGTATCGGAAAAGGAAAAGTTGGAAAGTTTCGTTTAGTCGGCGCAACATCTGTGGTCATATGCCGGAAAGAGACAGGAGGGGAAGGAATTATAGGAGAAGGGAACAGACCCCAGGAGACGGGACACAACCCCCGATTAATACCTGGTACCCATTCACTGCTGGGTGGACAGGGGCGTAGGGTTTCGGAAAAGCCACCCAAATTTTTCCACTCCGACTGGGAATCGAACCCAGGCTCTCTCGGTTGTGAGCCGAGTGTGCTAACCACTGCACCACGAAGCCCCAGGGTATGCGGAACCTAAAGACTAATGCCTCACTTCCTAACTTTGATGCAACAACCAGCCATAACTTGGTGACTAGGAGGGTAGGTGACTGGGATACCTGATGACTTGCACAGCAGATCAGGTGGAACAGGCTAATTCTGTGAGACATGGATTGGTGACTACGGCCCCAGTAAATACTTCACTTACAAACTAGGTTACATACAATACATTACTAAGGCAAGAAGAAAAGAAATTGAAGATGACAATGATAAGAAAATGTTACAAAGGCAAGGTTCACAAATAGATGTAGTGGATTAAAATTACATGAAAAGAGGAGTCACAATTTTAAAAGTGTTAAGGAGACTGCAAACCTACTGAAACTTCAACTGCACTTGGGGTGGAGAAGTTAAGACCCGCTTTCACAGTCGTGTTGTTTGGTTTGATCGTTACCAATGGTGGCGATCGACGCTATGGCCTATGGGGTAGTGGCGGCTGCAGGGGAAGGGAGAGGTATTGAGTGTGTGGTAAGGTGCGGGGCTAGGCTAACCCCGCAGCCGCCACTACCCCATCGGCCAGTTTGACGTGGAAATTTTATAGTGGCGATCGACGCCATTGGTAACGATCAACACAAACAAAATGACTGTGAAAGCGACCCTAAGAGAACACCTGGGACTGGCTGCTATACCTTATGACATTGGTGAATGGAAAATTACATGAAATATTTTACTATGGTAGGTAATGCATATTATACTCCTGCACAGAGTTGCTTGTACAAAAAGGAGGGGTCAGTTTTACTTGGTTGAACAGGATAGGATTGCAAGACTTACCGGGTTATAAAAGTTTGTGGCCTTTGTTCTTTGGGAGTGAGTTTATGGTTGGTAAAATGTGGGGGAAGAAGCAAGGTTACATCGGTTGAATGAAAGGTCACAGACGGTTTGTGTCATTTGTTCTTTGGGAGTGAGTTTATGGTTGGTAAAATGTGGGGGAGAAAGCAAGGTTACATCGGTTGAATGAAAGGTCACAGAAAGTTTGTGTCATTTGTTCTTTGGGAGTGAGTTTATGGTTGGTAAAATGTGGGGGAGGTACAAGGTTACATCGGTTGAATGAAAGGTCACAGAAAGTTTACGTTCTAATTACAGCTTATTGCTAACAATGAATGAATGTCAAAAAAAATGATTTATTGAGATAATCATGTTGAGTCCAAATACGTGGTTATGAGTCTGCTCGGTTTCTAATTAGGAAGTTAATGGTTTCTATTTCTAAGGATAGTCTGACACAAACTGAGTAATATATCAACAACATAACATAAGTGATTGCTGTCTGATAAAGAGATGATTAGAAGTATAAGTCGTATTTTAAGACACTTCGCCGCCCAAGAACACATATTTGACAAGGCTTTCATAGGAGTTGTGGGCATTTCCAGGGGTAGTTTTATGACCCCGGTGGTAGTGTGAGTCTCCTTCTGTACCGTGAACCTGAAGAAACACTCATTAGAACCCGACTGACCCCTTCTTTGACCTTTAGAAGTAGGTGATGTGAGAAGCCAAGGTGTCTTATATTATCAAGGGTCATATTACAAGACATTTCGCTGCCCAAGAACACATATTTGACAAGGCTTTCATAGGGGTTGTGGGCATTTCCAGGGGTAGTTTTATGACCCCGGTGGTAGTGTGAGTCTTCTTCTGTACCGTGAACCTGAAGAAACACTCATTAGAACCCAACTGACCCCTTCTTTGACCTTTAGAAGTAGGTGATCTGAGAAGCGAATGTCTTATAATACCAACCTATGTGTCCAGACAAGGCTTAGTCCAATAGTCCAAACACATTGAGTAGCAACAAATGAGTACAAAATAAAATCAATTACAGATGGTAGTGAATACAGAAGATAATTCAGCACCCAAAGGGACTTGTAATCTATGAGGGAAGGAACATCTATAGTCCAACCAAACTGTCGAGTCCATTTGGGCGGAGGCTCCCGTGGGTCCATTTCTCCCCTCTGCTCTGCCACAGTCCTAACATCTATTATTTCCTATCATTTGTTACCTTTACCTTACATATGAGAGGAAGAGATTGGTGTTGGGAAAGTTTTTGGAAAGTTTCGTTTAGTCGGCGCAACATCTGTGGTCATATGCCGGAGAGACAGGAGGGGGAAGGAATTATAGGAGAAGGGAACAGACCCCAGGAGACGGGACACAACCCCCGATTAATACCTGGTACCCATTCACTGCTGGGTGGACAGGGGCGTAGGGTATCGGAAAAGCCGCCTAGAAGCCCCGATTGGTGTTGGGACTGTGGACTGTGTTGGGAGCTGTGTGGACCCGCGGGAGCCTACGCCTAAGCGGACTTGACAATTTGGTTTCACTGTAGTGTTTGGAATACAAAGAACCTTTCCTGCCATCAGAGTGTAGGGAAAGGCCCTCGAGGGACAATGCACAGACCTTGGCTCTGTCATACTGTGATAATGAAACTCCCACCTCTGAATATTTTGAGGAGGCCAACTAATTTGCTGAGTCGGGCTGAGGGTGCCACCCACCCAAAACAGCCATACAAAGGCGCACACACGCACACAGGCAGAATCCCAGCAGAGTCCAATAAATATATCATGGAGATGTTATTGACTGAGTATGTGAAGGGGTACAAGTGTGTGCCTACACAATACTATGTGGAGTGTCTAGAATCAATTAGATTAGTTGACAAGCAGTTACATGGTGTTCCAGGAAAAAAAAATAATAAAACAATCGAAGGAAACACAATCTTGGCTTTTACATAACAGGGGAAAAAAAAAAAGCCACAAGATGGTTCTACAGACCTTTGAAGCTAAATAAAATATATCCTATAGAGCATCAGAAGCTGAAAGAGTGATTACAGGTAAGATCCTACGAGGGACTTCTCTCTGGTGGGCAAGCAGATGACTGGCAGATGAAGCAACAACACCCTCCATCCGTCTGTCCCTCGTCCGCTGCTGCTGGGAGACTGGTCTAGACGGGTGGCAGGTGCTGGCTGATGAATTTTCTGATGTCAGCCATTTCCTGTACAATAAGTTAAGGATGTGAGAAGCTGCATAAACTATATCTTTCACCCCTTGACTGCAGATTTCCTACAGTCAGACCTCACCAAGCTACAGGAATGGAACAAAAAGTGGCTGCTACAATTCAGTGAAGGAAGAATATAAAGTCCTGCACATTGGGAGGGGATATCCAGCACACCAATACCACATGGGAAACACTCCACTATCCACCACAGAGGCAGAGAAAGACCTGGGAGTGTATGTTTCCAGGCTACCAGTGAAGGGATATCCAGCACACCAATACCACATGGGAAACACTCCACTATCCACCACAGAGGCAGAGAAAGACCTGGGAGTGTATGTTACCAGGCTACCAGTGAAGGGATATCCAGCACACCAATACCACATGGGAAACACTCCACTATCCACCACAGAGACAGAGAAAGACCTGGGAGTGTATGTTACCAGGCTACCAGTGAAGGGATATCCAGCACACCAATACCACATGGGAAACACTCCACTATCCACCACAGAGGCAGAGAAAGACCTGGGAGTGTATGTTTCCAGGCTACCAGTGAAGGGATATCCAGCACACCAATACCACATGGGAAACACTCCACTATCCACCACAGAGGCAGAGAAAGACCTGGGAGTGTATGTTTCCAGGCTACCAGTGAAGGGATATCCAGCACACCAATACCACATGGGAAACACTCCACTATCCACCACAGAGGCAGAGAAAGACCTGGGAGTGTATGTTACCAGGCTACCAGTGAAGGGATATCCAACACACCAATACCACATGGGAAACACTCCACTATCCACCACAGAGACAGAGAAAGACCTGGGAGTGTATGTTACCAGGCTACCAGTGAAGGGATATCCAGCACACCAATACCACAGGGGAACCACTCCACTATCCACCACAGAGGCAGAGAAAGACCTGGGAGTGTATGTTGCCAGGCTACTAGTGAAGGATATCCAGCACACCAATACCACATGGGAAACACTCCACTATCCACCACAGAGGCAGAGAAAGACCTGGGAGTGTATGTTACCAGGCTACCAGTGAAGGGATATCCAGCACACCAATACCACATGGGAAACACTCCACTATCCACCACAGAGGCAGAGAAAGACCTGGGAGTGTATGTTACCAGGCTACCAGTGAAGGGATATCCAGCACACCAATACCACATGGGAAACACTCCACTATCCACCACAGAGGCAGAGAAAGACCTGGGAGTGTATGTTACCAGGCTACCAGTGAAGGAATATCCAGCACACCAATACCACATGGGAAACACTCCACTATCCACCACAGAGGCAGAGAAAGACCTGGGAGTGTATGTTACCAGGCTACCAGTGAAGGGATATCCAGCACACCAATACCACATGGGAAACACTCCACTATCCACCACAGAGGCAGAGAAAGACCTGGGAGTGTATGTTACCAGGCTACCAGTGAAGGGATATCCAGCACACCAATACCACATGGGAAACACTCCACTATCCACCACAGAGGCAGAGAAAGACCTGGGAGTGCATGTTACCAGGCTACCAGTGAAGGGATATCCAGCACACCAATACCACATGGGAAACACTCCACTATCCACCACAGAGGCAGAGAAAGACCTGGGAGTGTATGTTACCAGGCTACCAGTGAAGGATATCCAGCACACCAATACCACATGGGAAACACTCCACTATCCACCACAGAGGCAGAGAAAGACCTGGGAGTGTATGTTACCAGGCTACCAGTGAAGGGATATCCAGCACACCAATACCACATGGGAAACACTCCACTATCCACCACAGAGGCAGAGAAAGACCTGGGAGTGTATGTTACCAGGCTACCAGTGAAAGGATATCCAGCACACCAATACCACATGGGAAACACATCACTATCCACCACAGAGGCAGAGAAAGACCTGGGAGTGTATGTTACCAGGCTACCAGTGAAGGGATATCCAGCACACCAATACCACATGGGAAACACTCCACTATCCACCACAGAGGCAGAGAAAGACCTGGGAATGTATGTTAACAGGCTACCAGTGAAGGGATATCCAGCACACCAATACCACATGGGAAACACTCCACTATCCACCACAGAGGCAGAGAAAGACATGGGAGTGTATGTTACCAGGCTACCAGTGAAGGGATATCCAGCACACCAATACCACATGGGAAACACTCCACTATCCACCACAGAGGCAGAGAAAGACCTGGGAGTGCATGTTACCAGGCTACCAGTAAAGGCTAAATCCGTGCCAATTGCAGCGGACAGGTTAATAGTTGAGTACATCTTGTTTACTTTTTATGCCCAAGTTAATTTACTCATTTAACCCTCTAGCGAGAAAATCAGATCAAAAAAAACCATACGAGAAAAAAAAAAAACTCAAAAAAAAAAACATTATATAATATACGAGCATTTTGTGATCGTTTATGTATCATCTATTTTTTGGGTTTATATCTGGCACAAATTTGGCCCATCGCTGCTACCGGGTTAAACCACCATCAACACTACACTGCCTCACCTCTTCGCAGGATGAATGCATCATGCCTCGGTATGTCTTGAACTCAATGTTGCCAGCAAACTTCTTGATAATCTGGCTTGTGATCTGGCCAAACTTGTAAGGTACTATGGGGTCGCAGTCACCATGGCACTGCAGAATGGGGGCGCCAGTGTTGCTGATGGCAGCCTGGCAACAACACAAGAAGAAATACATATATACATCTGATCATCATAGGAATTAGTCAACTATTTTGGTGTGTACAAACTAACTTATACAGTCATCCCTCAAATAGTACGGTTTCCAATAGTTCGGTTTTGGTTTTATGTGGATTTTCTAAGAAGATTTTTTAGGATTTTTTAATTTCCCGACAAGAAGGAAATTTAAAAATCCTAAAAGGTCTTTTGTGACAATCCGTAGAAAACTGAAACTGAACTATTGAAAACTGTACTATTTGAGGGACGACTGTACTATGTTTATGGTGAATATAAGCAAGGTTATGGGCTAGATTACAAGTATGTGAGATAAAACAATCTTAATCATACTTTCTAGCTTGAACACATTTACATTTCAGGTAATAAAGTTAACATGGAGTATGCTGATATAACCTGTTGGTGTCTGAAGGCTATGCTTGTTAGTAAAGCTAGACAAGTTGGATTCCTGTCATACTGTAATATAACTTAATCATACTTTCTAACTTGAACACATTTACGTTTCAGTTAATAAAGTTAACATGGAGTATGCTGATATGACCTGTTGGTGTCTGAAGGCTATGCTTGTTAGTAAAGCTAGACAAGTTGGATTCCTGTCATACTGCAATATAAATACAGTAGATCCTCATTCAGGATCCCGGATGATTCAGAAATGAAGTTGATTAAACCAGGAAATTACAAAGAAATACAAATTACTGGAGATGGGTAAAAGCACTGATAGGCCTGAACTATTCACTGAAAACTTTACAAATTACTAAAACAATAGAGAAAGACCTGTGAATAATGGTCTAGAATAATCTGTCACACAAAAAAAACACAGATTAGGCTGTTGTAGAAACCTATAAGCTGTGGACTAACACAGAAGTGAGTTTACTGTGGAACATCCTGAACAAGTAGATTTTGGAAAAGTTGGAAAGTTTTGTTTGGTCACCGCAACATCTGTGGTCATATGCCGGAGAGAGACAGAAGAGGAAGGAATTATAGGAAAGTTGGAAAGTTTTGTTTACTTGGTGCAACATCTGTGGTCATATGCCGGAGAGAGACAGAAGGGAAGGAATTATAGGAAAGTTGGAAAGTTTTGTTTACTTGGTGCAACATCTGTGGTCATATGCCGGAGAGAGACAGAAGGGAAGGAATTATAGGAAAGTTGGAAAGTTTCGTTTAGTCGGTGCAACATCTGTGGTCATATGCCGGAGAGAGACAGAAGGGGAAGGAATTATAAGAAAGTTGGAAAGTTTCGTTTAGTCTGCACAACATCTGTGGTCATATGCCGGAGAGAGACAGAAAGGGAAGGAATTATAGGAAAGTTGGAAAGTTTTGTTTAGTCGGCGCAACATCTGTGGCCATATACTGGAGAGAGACAGAAGGGGAAGGAATTACAGGAAAGTTGGAAAGTTTTGTTTAGTCGGCGCAACATCTGTGGTCATATGCCGGAGAGAGACAGAAGGGGAAGGAATTATAGGAAAGTTGGAAAGTTTCATTTAGTCGGCACAACATCTGTGGTCATATGCCGGAGAGAGACAGAAGGGGAAGGAATTATAGGAAAGTTGGAAAGTTTTGTTTAGTCGGCGCAACATCTGTGGTCATATGCTGGAGAGAGACAGAAGGGGAAGGAATTATAGGAAAGTTGGAAAGTTTTGTTTAGTCGGCGCAACATCTGTGGTCATATGCCGGAGAGAGACAGAAGGGGAAGGAATTATAGGAAAGTTGGAAAGTTTTGTTTAGTCGGCGCAACATCTGTGGTCATATGCCGGAGAGAGACAGAAGGGGAAGGAAACAGACCCCAGGAGACGGGACACAACCCCCGATTAATACCTGGTACCCATTCACTGCTGGGTGGACAGGGGCGTAGGGTATCGGAAAAGCCGCCCAAATTTTTCCACTCCCCCGGGGATCGAACCCAGGCTCTCTCGGTTGTGAGCCGAGTGTGCTAACCACTGCACCACGGAGCCCCCATGAGATTTTGGACTGGATGATCCCATTGCCACTGTTCAATGCAGCTGTGTGGAAAACTATTTTTGTATATTTTTTAAGCATTAATCTTATTTTCTTTTCTTGCTCCCATGTTGAAACCTTATCCCACACAGATTTTCTCTTTAAAATTTTTCCTTTCCCTCCACTGCCCTGAACACGGAAATCATGTCTCCTCTCCCTATTATTTTTTTTCTAGGGAGTAGGTCTAAAAGCTTGAATTATTATTTTTTATTTTTACAGCAAAGGAGACAGTTCAAGGGCGTAAAGAAAAATATTAAAAAAAAGTCCGCTACTTACTGCTCCTGAATAGAGGTCAAAGGAGTGCCCAAAAAGAGAGGTCAAGTTATAAGTTTGATCAACTGACCCAGTCCAAAATCTTAAATTAACTCAAAAGATAAATTTGTGTATTGAGACTCAGACAGGACGGCACGAGAGGGCTAATTTCCTGTATATAAACCAGGTAACTTTAGGAGCAGCGAGTAGCGGGCTTTTTTTTAATATTGCCTCCTTTTTTGTGTCCTTGAGCTGTCTCCTTTGTTGTAAAAAAATAAAAATAAAAATAAGATAAAAAAATAAATAAATAAATTACACCCACAGACACCTCCTCCTTGTTACTATCCTTACCTGGGGGAACTCCTCCCTGAGAGGAAGCCAGCAGGACAGCCCCACCACTCCAGCCAGTGACTTGGTGTGGGTGAAGGTGGAGTAGAGTGCCAGCGCTCCCCCCTGACTGAAGCCGCCCAGCATGATGCGCTCATGGGGAATACCGCTCTTTACCTCCTCCTCAATCAGGGTGTGGATGTTGTCCCTTGCTTTCTTGATGCCAGGCCCATCCTCGGGTCCATCCACGTCCAGAGATTTGAGATCAAACCTGGAATAATGATGTCGTGCAAAATGATGGCAATGGTGAGGTTTAGATCTATATAAATTTAACCCGGTAGCAGCGGGGATCATGTTTCTTAATGGTCCCTCCAAGCGAGAAAAATGAGAAAAAATCACCCCTCACACAAACCATTTCATAATATATATCAAAGCATTTGTGATCAGTTTATGTATCATCTATTTTGGGGGTTTATATCATGGCACAAATTTGGCCCGTTGCTGCTACACGGTGAAGCCACAAATTTGGCCCGTTGCTGCTACACGGTGAAGCCACAAATTTGGCCCGTTGCTGCTACACGGTGAAGCCACAAATTTGGCCCGTCGCTGCTACACGGTGAAGCCACAAATTTGGCCCGTCACTGCTACATGGTGAAGCCACAAATTTGGCCCGTTGCTGCTACACGGTGAAGCCACAAATTTGGCCCGTCGCTGCTACACGGTGAAGCCACAAATTTGGCCTGGCACTGCTACACGGTGAAGCCACAAATTTGGCCCGTCGCTGCTACCAGGTTAAAATTCAAATCAACCATTATTTTGTTGCATCAGAAGTAAACTGAACTTACATACTGAGGTTCTTTCACATGCTCTCAAATCACCATAGTGGGTAACCTCGTAATGAGCCAATAGGGTTTGTTGCATGCATTCAAATTTTTCCCTGTTAAGTCATTCTCCCCCACACTCACACTGCTGTCCCCTTGTCACACCCCCTTTATCAAGCTTTCACTCACCAGGAGGGCATCCTGAACCCAGCATTCAAGGTCACTGCCATCACTTGTCTGGAAAGGAAATAGATATTGGGTTACTTAACACATTTAACAAACATTAAGAAAATGGTGCACAAACACACACACACACACACATTCGACAGGGAAGACCTAGTGGTACGTGACAGAAGTGTGACAAGAGGCAATGGTAAGAAATTGAAGAAGAGCGACTGTAGGAGAGACATCAAGAAATACAGTTTTCCATACAGAAGCATAACATGGAACGGACTTGACGAGGAGACTGTGTGCGCAAAAACGATTCATGAATTTAAAGCCAAACTGGATGATAAGCGTTATGGAGATGGGACAGCACAAGCCTAGTACAGCACATACCCACATACCCACAAATCACACAGATATCAAATTGGAGGGGAGTAGAGAGTGGAGTCATTCAAGGCTCAGTTCTGGTACCAATAATGTTCATAATGTATAAAAATGATATGCCAATGAGTATAAAAACTTATATGAGCCTTTTTGCAGACGACACCAAGTTAGTAAGAAAAGTGAGGACGGAGGAAGACTGTTAAGAACTGCAAAAGACCTGGACATAGTGTATAGATGGAGCCAGTCATGGGAGATGGAATTTAATGCAAACAAATGATATGTTACGGAAATGGGGAAAAGTAAAAACAGACCAAGGAAAACAGAGAGGATGGGAGAAGAAAACTTAAAGGAGGTACATGAAGAAAAAGATTTAGGAGTAACAATGCAAGACACACTATCCCCAGAAAAGCACATAAATAAGCTGTTCAGAGAAACCTAGAGGATGACGCAAAATATAAGGGTATCATTCCATTATATAGACAAAGAAATGATGAAGAAAATAATAGCAACGATAAGACCAAATCTTGAATATGCTGCAGTTGTGTGGTCGCCTCACAAAAAGAAGGATATCAGAAAGTTGGAAAGGATACAGAGAATTGCAACTAAAATGGTCCCAGAACTCTCGAATATGACGTATGAAGACAGATTGAAGGAGATGGATTTGACGACACTGGAACAAAGAAGGGAGAGAGATTTAATGACGCTGTTTAAGTTGGTAAATAACTTTGATGAGGTGGACAGAAATGACCTCTTCTTAACTGTGAGAACGCAGGGGCTGAGAGGACATGGGAAAAAACTTAATAAAGGAACCTGTTTGAGTGACTTGAAAAGTATAGTTTTCCACATAAAAGTGTTAACACCTGGAACAGCTTGCAGGAAGAGGTGGTGGAGGCGAGCAGTGTCCAGCAAATGAAGGAAAGGCTTGATGAATGTAGATATGGAGATGGGACTATTAGGGCTTAGATTGGGCTCGGTAGACTACAACTAGGTAAACACACACACACACACACACACACACACACACACACACACACACACACACAACTTCTTAATAAACTGAGATTTGAAGTGAAGGGTTTTAACTTTTAAGTACCCCATACTTGTGAAATATTGTGCTATAATGCTCAAACTTGGCGGAGATAGGAAGTTTTTCAGTATTTTCGATTTTCATATTATTCTGATTTTCTAAAGGTGTGTGCCCTTAAATTTTCATGATTTAATTGCAGTAAAAACTCGTCGCTGCTACATGGTAAAGCCACAAATTTGGCCCGTCGCTGCTACACGGTAAAGCCACAAATCTGGCCCATCGCTGGTACCGGGTTAAATGCCTATCAGCATATTAGTTAGTAAACATTTAATAAAGCATGTCCATTAATCATGTGTTTACTTTGTGCCCCTATCATGCTCTCTTATCTAATGTACTCAGTAAAAATCTACAGCACACCTGACCTTAAGCTGATTACCCAAAGTGCTCCTCATACTTCACAACTAATGCCTTTCCTTTCCTTTTATTTTCCCTGATCACCTTCACACTTCAATCTTCTCAATATCAACTCACCTATCAACTTTGTTTCCTCGACCTCCAAAACAATGAAAACTCAATGCATGCACCATAGAATATCTGTCAATCATTCACCCATTAGCATCCAATCTTCATTCCCTCTGTTCTCTTTGCTATCCATCCTGCTTATATGCTTCCTAACCACATAAACTTCATAAACAACTAAAGCTCAACACATGCACCATAGGATAGCTCTCGATCATTCACCCATAAGTATCCAATCTTCATTCCCTCTGTTCTCTTTGCTAACTATCCTGCTTATATGCTTCCTAACCACATAAGCCTCATTCAATCTCATCCCTATTATCTGGTTCCCCCTATCTCATGCCTCCCTCATCTCCGTCCTTCACTCTTCCCCATCAAGTTCCATCATTACTACTCATTAATATGCAGTGACTAAATTACCGGAAACTCTGAGAGAACATACTTATGAAGAGACTGGAGAAATTGGGACTAAACACTGGAGAGAAGAAGAGAGAGAGGGGACCTAATAGCATTGTGCAGGATACAAGAGGGATTGGAGAAATTGGACAGGGAAGACCTAGTGGTACGTGACAGAAGTGTGACAAGAGGCAATGGTAAGAAATTGAAGAAGAGTGACTGTAGGAGAGACATCAAGAAATACAGTTTTCCATACAGAAGCATAACATGGAATGGACTTGACGAGGAGACTGTGTGCGCAAAAACGATTCATGAATTTAAAGCCAAACTGGATGATAAGCGTTATGGAGATGGGACAGCACAAGCCTAGTATGTCTCTTTTCCTGTATTTCACAACTAGGTAAATACAACTAGGCTCACTTACGCTGTGGGACAGATGAACTTGATGTGAGGAGAGCCGATGGCTGCCATTGCGCTGGCCCATCCATGCCTGTAGCCGAAAGAAAATTATTATTCTGAGAACCTAAAAGAAATTCAATGAAGCAGGATCACAAGTTGACAAAAAATGGGAACAACATGCTTCAAAGTCTTCATAATGATAATGATAATAATAATAATAATAATAATAACAAAGTTGGAAAGTTTCATTTAGTCGGCGCAACATCTGTGGTCATATGCCGGAGAGAGACAGAAGGGGAAGGAATTATAGGAGAAGGGAACAGACCCCAGGAGACGGGACACAACCCCCGATTAATACCTGGTACCCATTCACTGCTGGGTGGACAGGGGCGTAAGGTATCGGAAAAGCCGCCCAAATTTTTCCACTCCGCCTGGGAATCGAACCCAGGCTCTCTTGGTTGTGAGCTGAGTGTGCTAACCACTGCACCACAAAGCCCCCATAATAACAACAATAATAATAACATAGATGAGTTTGCTAGAAAACACAAATAAATGTTTGAATGACACAAATCACATTACACATCTGTTCCTCAAACACATAAAAGCTACCAGAATGAGTTGGTATAAAATAAGACAAACAGAAACATTCAGCAACTCACCCAGTGTCTCCTAGGCCATGGAGGAAGATAACCTGCAAGGAAAGGAGACAAATTAGTGATGGTGGATCCTGCCAAAATCCATTACTGCCCATCTCATCAGCAACAAATGATGCAGTCACAGATTATATTGAAGTACCGTACATCTTAACCTGGTAGCAGCGGGGATCGTGTTTCTTAACCCCTTGTCTGCGGATTTCCTACAAGAAGACATCACCAAGCTACAGGAATGGAACAAAAAGTGGCTGATACTATTCAATGAAGAAAAATGCAAAATCCTGCACCTTGGGAGGGGATATCAAGCACACCAATACCACATGGGAAACACTCCACTATCCACCACAGAGGCAGAGAAAGACCTGGGAGTGTATGTTACCAGGCTACCAGTGAAGGGATATCCAGCACACCAATACCACATGGGAAACACTCCACTATACACCACAGAGGCAGAGAAAGACCTGGGAGTGTATGTTACCAGGCTACCAGTGAAGGGATATCCAGCATACCAATACCACATGGGAAACACTCCACTATCCACCACAGAGGCAGAGAAAGACCTAGGAGTATATGTTACCAGGCTACCAGTGAAAGCCAAATCCGTGCCAATCGCAGTGGACGGGTTAATGGTCCCTCCAAGCAAGAAAAATGAGAAAAAATCACCCCTCACACAAACCATTTCATAATGTATATCAAAGCATTTGTGATCAGATTATGTATCATCTATTTTTTGGGGTTTATATCATGGCACAAATTTGCCCTGTCGCTGCTACATGGTAAAGCCACAAATTTGGCCCGTCGCTGCTACCGGGTTAAAACTAACCTAACAAAACTAAATCTAACCTAACCTGCCCTGACCTAACTATACTAAATGTAGCCTAACCTAACATAACCTGACCTATATGGCCTGCTGCTAAAATGCAATGAGGCATAACTCGAATAATAGACACTTGCGACGGAAATGAGGTACAAAATCATGCAATTCACTACATCTACCACCAGAAAAACATGAACCGCGCGAGAAAATCGTTGGTTGGGTGAAACCGTAAATTGTCCGTAGGAATTGTCCAGTTTGAGGATGATGTCAGCCAGAGCTCATAAATTCACTATCCTCCATAAATAATCTTAAAAACACTGGCGTGCAATGGGTGTTATACTTGATGAAATATGGTCAATCTATGCCAGAAATCAGATTGGAAACACTGAGTAAAAATAAGAAAGATGCTCTACGGTAATATACTAGGGTGAATAATATACTTGGGCGCTAATATACTTTGTGAAATATGGCCACTCTATGCCACTAATTAGATTGGAAACACTAAGTAAAAATAAGAAAGACACTCTGATATACTAGGGCAACATATTAAAGCCAATTCACGGGTCACCGGGTGGCCTGTGAGTGGTTACTTGTCACTGCCCCGGGTCACCCCAGGGTTAGGTCACGGACATACACCTGCCTTGGCCAACCCTTAGGAAAAAGTTGGAAAGTTTGGTTTAGTCGGCGCAACATCTGTGGTCATATGCCGGAGAGAGACAGGAGGGGGAAGGAACTATAGGAGAAAGGAACAGACCCCAGGAGACGGGACACAACCCTTGATTAATACCTGGTACCCATTCACTGCTGGGTGGACAGGGGCGTAGGGTATCAGAAAAGCCGCCCAAATTTTTCCACGGTAATACTTTCTAAGAAGTCCACCTCCCCCTCCGCCACTCCAGCCCCCCCCCCTACCCCCCAAGACAAGCCTGGGGAACTGTGGGGAACCAGTGTTTGGGCGGGGGGGAGGGGGGAAACCAAAATCACTGAAAAATGGGCTTCCAAACTTTCCCTAGAAAAATCCCAGCCCGGGAATCGAACCCGGGCTCTCTCGATTGTGAGCCAAGTGTGCTAACCACTGCACCACGAAGCCCCCTCCAACCCTTAAGATCATCTCAATATTCTTCTCCTGCCCGATCCGCTTCATGGCATAAATAATAAATATGTGTGTCTGAATGGCATGACCCTGAGGCCAGTATGGAGGGCAGTGGTCACGGGGTCAGCTGTTCACGCCCCATCCCGCCCCCAGGGTCAGGTCACGGACAATTACCTGCCTTGGCTAACTCTTATCATGGCATTAATAATAAATACGAGTCTGGATAGCATGGCCTCGATTCCTGCCGAGGCCATAAGGAGGGGTAGTCATGGGTCAGCTGTTCATGGCCACACCCCCAGGGTCACCACGGGGGTAAGGGCGGAGACAACCCTTATCATGCCATTAATAATAAATACGAGAGTCTGAATAGCATGACCTCGATTCCTGCCGAGGCCATAAGGAGGGGTAGTCATGGGTCAGCTGTTCACGCCCACGCCCACAGGGTCACCACGGGGGTATGGGCGGAGACAACCCTTATCATGCCATTAATAATAAATACGAGAATCTGAATGCCATGACCTCGATTCCTGCTGGTCAGTATGGATCAGTATGGAGGGCAGGGGTCATGGGTCAGCTGTTCACGCCCACGCCCCACGCCCACAGGGTCACCACGGGGGTATGGGCGGAGACAACCCTTATCATGCCATTAATAATAAATACGAGAATCTGAATAGCATGACCTCGATTCCTGCTGGTCAGTATGGATCAGTATGGAGGGCATGGGTCAGGTGTTCACGCCCACGCCCACGCCCACAGGGTCACCACAGGGGGATTCTTGGACAATTAGTGAAGACATTAGGTAGGCCAGCCGGGACTCACGGTTGCTGTATGTTTAGCCGTCGCGTTCACTACCACAGGAGCCGCCATTCTGGAAGAGCGGCCGCCCATACACCGCCCACGCCACGCCCTCGCCCGCCCGCTCCGCCCACCCGCCGCTGAGAGCCTCAAAGGGGAGTAAAGGGCATGAAATAAGGGCGGCCGATGAGCTTCTGTCACCGCGTCCGAGTCTGCGCGGTCCACTAGGTCACCTGCGCACCTTTGGGTTAATTAGTAAAAATGTTCCTAGGCCTACTCGGAACCCGTGTTAATTATCCCATCCACCTTATGTATTGCCCCGTGTGTTAAGGGCGTGATTTTAATTTATATAGGTTGGGTAAAGGAAATTATACATAACCTAATATATTTCCTGTTTCCAACCTATGTATATTAAGATAACTTATAACTAATTTAACTGGAAGAACCGTGTGACTAATTTAACTAGAATTAAGAACCGTACGTGTCCCATATCCACCTTATATATATTGCTGGAAGGCCAGTATATAGCCCCCATATGTTAAGTTAAGGGCGGGATTTTAATTCATATATAGGTTGGGTAAAGGAAATTATATATACAGCCTTATCTTTTTTAACTTAACATCTTAACTTAACTAATTTAACTCGAAGAACCGTGTCCCATCCACCTTATATGTATTGCCCCGTGTGTTATATTAAGGGCGGGATTTTAATTTATATAGGTTGGGTAAAGGAAATTATATATACAGCCTTATATTTCCTGTTTCCAACCTATTAAGATAACTTATAACTAATTTAACTCGGAAATGTTCCTAGGCCTACTCGGAACCCGTGTTAATTATCCCATCCACCTTATGTATTGCCCCGTGTGTTAAGTTAAGGGCGGGATTTTAATTTATATATAGGTTGGGTAAAGGAAATTATATATACAGCCTTATCTTTCCTGTTTCCAACCTATGTATATTAAGATAACTTATAACTAATTTAACTCGAAAATGTTCCTAGGCCTACTCGGAACCCGTGTTAATTATCCCGTCCACCTTATGTATTGCCCCGTGTGTTATATTAAGGGCGGGATTTTAATTTATATAGGTTGGGTAAAGGAAATTATACATAACCTAATATATTTCCTGTTTCCAACCTATGTATATTAAGATAACTTATAACTAATTTAACTAGAAGAACCGTGTAACTAATTTAACTAGAAGAACCGTGTAACTAATTTAACTAGAAGAACCGTGTAACTAATTTAACTAGAAGAACCGTGTAACTAATTTAACTGGAAGAACCGTGTAACTAATTTAACTGGAAGAACCGTGTAACTAATTTAACTGGAAGAACCGTGTAACTAATTTAACTGGAAGAACCGTGTAACTAATTTAACTGGAAGAACCGTGTAACTAATTTAACTGGAAGAACCGTGTAACTAATTTAACTGGAAGAACCGTGTAACTAATTTAACTGGAAGAACCGTGTAACTAATTTAACTGGAAGAACCGTGTAACTATATTTAACTGGAAGAACCGTGTAACTATATTTAACTGGAAGAACCGTGTAACTATATTTAACTGGAAGAACCGTGTAACTAATTTAACTGGAAGAACCGTGTAACTAATTTAACTGGAAGAACCGTGTAACTAATTTAACTGGAAGAACCGTGTAACTATATTTAACTGGAAGAACCGTGTAACTAATTTAACTGGAAGAACCGTGTAACTAATTTAACTAGAAGAACCGTGTAACTAATTTAACTGGAAGAACCGTGTAACTAATTTAACTAGAAGAACCGTGTAACTAATTTAACTGGAAGAACCGTGTAACTAATTTAACTGGAAGAACCGTGTAACTAATTTAACTAGAAGAACCGTGTAACTAATTTAACTGGAAGAACCGTGTAACTAATTTAACTAGAAGAACCGTGTAACTAATTTAACTGGAAGAACCGTGTAACTAATTTAACTGGAAGAACCGTGTAACTATATTTAACTGGAAGAACCGTGTAACTAATTTAACTGGAAGAACCGTGTAACTAATTTAACTGGAAGAACCGTGTAACTATATTTAACTGGAAGAACCGTGTAACTAATTTAACTGGAAGAACCGTGTAACTAATTTAACTGGAAGAACCGTGTAACTATATTTAACTGGAAGAACCGTGTAACTATATTTAACTGGAAGAACCGTGTAACTAATTTAACTGGAAGAACCGTGTAACTATATTTAACTGGAAGAACCGTGTCCCATATCCACCTTATATATTGCCGGAAGGCCAGTATATAGCCCCCATATGTTAAGTTAATTAAGGGCGGGATTTTAATTCATATATAGGTTGGTCAAAGGAAATTATATATACAGCCTTATCTTTCCTGTTTCTAACCTATGTAAATTAACTTAACATCTTAACTTATGTATTGCCCCGTGTGTTATATTAAGGGCGGGATTTTAATTTATATAGGTTGGGTAAAGGAAATTATATATACAGCCTTATCTTTCCTGTTTAATCAATCAATCTAACCTATATGTAAATTAAATTAACATCTTAACTTATGTATTGCCCCGTGTGTTATATTAAGGGCGGGATTTTAATTCATATATAGGTTGGGTAAAGGAAATTATATATACAGCCTTATCTTTCCTGTTTAATCAATCAATCTAACCTATATGTAAATTAAATTAACATCTTAACTTATGTATTGCCCCGTGTGTTATATTAAAGGCGGGATTTTAATTTATATAGGTTGGTTAAAGGAAATTATATATACAGCCTTATCTTTCCTGTTTTCAACCTATGTAAATTATCTTAACTTAACTAATTTAACTCGAAAAACCGTGTCCCATCCACCTTATATAATTACCTAATATTTTACCTGTTTCCAACCTATGTAAATTAAGATTCATTTCCTGTTTCCAACCTATGTAAATGATAATTATTAAGATTCCGTCCTTAACTTAACATCTTAACTAACTTACTCCTTCCACCTTATGTGTATTGCCCCATGTGTTAAGTTAAGGGCGGGATTTTGACATAAGTTGGTCAAAGGAAATTATACACAACTTAATATTTCCTAGCCTAGCTTCTTCTTGGGTGTTTTATGGGGCTAGTTAGGCTGTGGGGCCACTTTTTTTTCCTGTTTTCAACCTATATAAATTAAATCCACCTTATGTATTGCGTATAACCCCATGTGTTAAGTTATAGGCGGGATTTTCATATAGGTTGGTCAAAGGAAATTATATACAACTTAATATTTCCTTGTCTATAGCTTCTTGGGTGTTTTATGGGGCTAGTTAGGCTGTGGGGCCACTTTTTTTTCCTGTTTTCAACCTATATAAATTAAATCCACCTTATGTATTGCGTATAACCCCATGTGTTAAGTTATAGGGCGGGATTTTCATAGGTTGGTCAAAGGAAATTATATACAGCCTTATCTTTCCTGTTTCCAACCTATGTAAATTAAATCCACCTTATGTATTGCGTATAACCCCATGTGTTAAGTTAAGGTTAGGTTAGGTTAGGTTAGATTAGGTTAGGTTAGGTTAGGTTAGGTTGCAACAATAAACTATCAATCAATCAGTTAAGGGCGGGATTTTCATATATAGGTTGGTCAGAGGAAATTATACACAACCTAATATTTTCTGTTTCCAACCTATGTAAATTAAATCCACCTTATAATATGTATTGCGTATAACCCCATGTGTTAAGTTATAGGGGGGGATTTTCATAGGTTGGTCAAAGGAAATTATACACAACCTAATATTTTCTGTTTCCAACCTATGTAAATTAACTTATCATCTAAACTTAACTAATTTAACTCGAAGAACAGTACACGTGTCCCATCCACCTTATATGGGGCGGGATTTTCACATATAGTTAGGTTGGTCAAAGATAAAATTAGTTTACTTGCAATAATAAACTATTTTTTACACAACCTAATAAATTTCCTTCTTCTTCTTGGGTGTTTTATGGGGCTAGTTAGGCTGTGGGGCCACTTTTTTTCCTGTTTCCAACCTATGTAAATTAAATCCACCTTATGTATTGCGTATAACCCCATGTGTTAAGTTAAGGGCGGGATTTTCATAGGTTGGTCAAAGGAAATTATACACAACTTAATATTTCCTAGTCTTCTTCTTCTTGGGTGTTTTATGGGGCTAGTTAGGCTGTGGGGCCACTTTTTTTCCTGTTTTCAACCTATGTAAATTAAATCCACCTTATGTATTGCGTATAACCCCATGTGTTAAGTTAAGGGCGGGATTTTCATATAGTTTGGTCAAAGGAAATTATACACAGCCTATAATATTTCCTGTTTCCAGCCTATGTAAATTAACTTAACATCTTAACTAATTTAACTCGAAGAACCGTGTCCCATCCACCTTATATAGATTGCCCCATATGTTAAGTTAAGGGCGGGATTTTCACATAGGTGGGTCAAAGGATCGAAATTATACACAGCCTATAATATTTCCTGTTTCCAACCTATGTAAATTAAGATTCCGTCCTTAACTACATATATTATTACACCGGATTACAGACGATTTTTTATTTATTTATTTATTTATTTATTTTTTTTGTCTCGTCAGGCCTTCTTGTTGCAAATTAAAGGTAAAAGAAACAATTAAATAGTGGCTCAGCTTAGTTAAGTTCAGGAGTAGCTATAGGCGTGGGATAAGCCTTAATTAAGTACGTTGGTATCGGCTCCCACTTGGCTGTTTCTTTAATTGCTAGCTGCTAGTTCTTTAGTTCCTGTGTTTTTCTGTGTCTTGTTTTCCAGATAGTTTTAATATATTCTTTTCTTTCTTGTATATCTTTGATTCTTTGTTCACCAAAAAGTAGTGATTCTGCTATGATTTTTTCTGTACGTGTTATGAGAAGTTAGCTGTAAGTTAAATTTGCTTCTTATATCTCCCTTCTCCCTTGTATATCTTTGATTCTTTGTTCACCAAAAAGTAGTGATTGTGCTATTATTTTTTCTGTACGTGTTATGAGAAGTTAGCTGTAAGTTAAATTTGCTTCTTATATCTCCCTTCTCCCTTGTTGTTTACCTGCAAGAATAAACTATCAATCATCAATCATCATCTTCATAACCTGTACATTCTAAAATAAAATGTTCTAATGTTTCCTTGTCACAATCACACTCTGTCCTGCCTGGGGGTTGGGATGGCATGCTCCTCCCTTCTCCTTTGTTGTTTTACTTGCAACAATAAACTTTCAATCAATCAATCAGTCATATGGACATCGCTCACTCGATATCTTTCCTTGGTAGCCATTTCTCCAGTTTAAACTTAGCGTGTTAATTGGTTCTTGCTCTCATCATTAATCTTGATTCCCCAGTGTTGTCTATCGAGCTTTCTTCTTCTATATTACTCTTGTATTTTCTGTATATACTTAGTGTAGATTTCTGTTCTGCTTTCCTTCTCCACCTTGATGTATCCCATTCTTTGATTTTTGTTATAATGCTTTAATTCTTTACATCTTTTATTTCTTTAAGTGTCAAGTTCATGTTTTGCTATATACTCTCAGGTCGATCTTAATTTATCCATGTAGTCTTTCCCTTCTCATATTCCTGCATGAATTAAGATCTCTTTCATCAGTTCATTGATCTGTTCTCTTTTAGCATGTGTTTAGTAAATATGATTTTTATTTTTGCATCTCGAGCTACTATTTTTTTTTAGCTGTTGATGTTGCTCCTACTGATTGATTGATAGTTTATTGCTGCAGGTAAACAACAAGGGAGAAGGGAGGAACATGCCATCCCAACCCCCAGGCAGGACAGAGTGTGATTATACAACTATTAATACATGTGTAGGGAGCACCATGAAACTAAAAAGATACAATGGTAGGAAGGAAAGCACAACAAGGGAGGGGGCGGTACCTCCCCCTGGACAATAAGACAATAAAATGTGGGGACGGAGAACATTGCCCAAGCACTAGATGGGGATGAATACAGAGATAGAGTAAATACTAGTCCTTAAATTAAAATACAGCAGAGATAACAGCCTTGTATAGCACGGCAGTAGTGACGCAGCTTGCTATATATGTTGGGACCTGTAAAATGCATCTGTAAACTTTATTTTCTATGCACTGGAGTTTGTCAAGTTATTTTTTCGTGTAGTCAAGTATTTCTGCTCCATATAATATGCCTGCCAGTGTAGATTTCGGCTCCTTCGAACACTTTCATTCCTTTTCCTCCCTCCCAGCGCAAGCCCTCCTTCATTACTTCAGACTGATTGATTGACTGATGGTATTGTTGCAAAAGTAGGATACAACAAAGGAGAGAAACATGCCATATCTCAACCCCCAGGCAATACATAGTGGGATCTGCAAGAATACAAGAAACGTGTACAATAGTCACTACTACTTAACTATTTGTGACAGAAGGGTACGATAAGAAAAAGAAGAAAGAGAAAGAAAGGGAGGAAATAATTATAACATACCTTATTTATGCTCAACACTGGAACGAGAAATATTGGAAATCATTAATTATACAAAGGACAATATTAGTACGTTCGGACACTGGCAGCAACTTCGTTTCGCTATAATGCCTCAAAACTTTATTATTCGCTCAATGCTTCGTTCACTCACAACTTCATTCAACCCCATCCATGACATTTACACTCTTCATAACACAGACCTTGAATCAGTGCACACACACAAGTATCTTAATTAGTGTCCACCTCTTCACTAACTTAAAATTCAACACTCAAATACAGACTTTTTTTATTTTTATTATTATTATTTTTTTTTTTACGTCGTGGTCTATTGCGCCGGTAGGCTTCTTCCCGGTGGATCCTGATGGTCGGCCCAAGGCTTTTTCCCGGTGCTGATGGTCGGCCCAGCCCGTCCTGGCGCAGGCGAGTGTTTATAGTGACGCCATCTTGCATTGGCTCATGCTGCCCTCCCGGAGCTCATCTTTAATCCTAGAATCTAGAGTCCGGGTTGATAGGTGGTCTTCTGGACAGCATGTGGGTAGTTTTAAGCCACTCGGCGGCGGCTGAAAAATCCCAGCTTGGTGGCACCGGGCGGGGATTGAACTCGCATCGTCCCGAACGCGGCGCCGTCACGCTATCCATTCAGCCACCGCCTCCCCCAGTATATATCAGTGTCCCAGCGAACCTGACCCTCGGGTTCCTGAGGAGGAATCTACACAACTGTACACCTGACATAAAACACATAGCGTATAACACACTTATGAGACCAACACCAAAATACTGCTCCACGGTGTTGGATCCTTACATACACAGAAACATTGATGGGTTAGAACATATCAACACCAAGGCTACTACTAGTAGGTTCATACAAACAATTACACTCGAACGCCTGGCATCACAACACGGATCAAACAACAGATAAAGATGGAACCTCTTCACATACGCAGACAAGCACACAGACTTACACTTATGTACAAGGTCACAAACATTTACAGCGTCTTCCAATAAACTATCAATCAATCATTTAGCGTAACCTGTTTTTGGGTCGTGATCTGTAGAGTCCCTTATAGAGTCCCGACTACCTAAGATTTGGACGCCATTATTGGGCCTGTTTTCGCCGGGCTTTTCAAACGCTAGCACACGCTCTCGTGGTGAAAACAGGACCAATAATGACGTCCAAATCTTAGGTTGTCGGGACTCTATAAGGGACTCTACAGATCACGACCCAGAAACAGGTTATGCTAAATGGAAGAGGCTAGTTTTAACATTGCCACTGCTCCACATAGATTCTTACACAACGCAGTCAATGTACTCGTAACACACACAATAATACCAAACATATCACACTAACACTGACACATAGGTCGCTATTGCAAGACACTTTCGCTTCTCACATTACATATTTTTAAAGGTCAAAGAGGGAGTCAGTCGGGTTCTAATGAGTGTTTCTTCAGGTTCACGGTACAGAAGAAGGGTCAGACTACCACCAGGGCCATAGAACTACTCCTGGAAATGCCCACAACTCCTACGAAAGCCTTGTCAAATAGCTGTTCTACCACCAGGGCCATAGAACTACTCCTGGAAATGCCCACAACTCCTACGAAAGCCTTGTCAAATAGCTGTTCTACCACCAGGGCCATAGAACTACTCCTGGAAATGCCCACAACTCCTACGAAAGCCTTGTCAAATAGCTGTTCTACCACCAGGGCCATAGAACTACTCCTGGAAATGCCCACAACTCCTACGAAAGCCTTGTCAAATAGCTGTTCTACCACCAGGGCCATAGAACTACTCCTGGAAATGCCCACAACTCCTACGAAAGCCTTGTCAAATAGCTGTTCTACCACCAGGGCCATAGAACTACTCCTGAAATGCCCACAACTCCTACGAAAGCCTTGTCAAATAGCTGTTCTACCACCAGGGCCATAGAACTACTCCTGGAAATGCCCACAACTCCTACGAAAGCCTTGTCAAATAGCTGTTCTACCACCAGAGCCATAGAACTACTCCTGGAAATGCCCACAACTCCTACGAAAGCCTTGTCAAATAGCTGTTCTACCACCAGGGCCATAGAACTACTCCTGGAAATGCCCACAACTCCTACGAAAGCCTTGTCAAATAGCTGTTCTTCATACAAGCACGCATACTTTCCGGGCACCATACGTGACCGGAACAGCCTCCCTCAACAGGTGTTAGACTGCGGTACAATAGACTCATTCAGAAAACAGATACACACTCACTCACCACAACATACCAACACTAACAATTACACTTGACTCACTTAATTCCCTCCCCTGCACACTCGACTCCCCTGTCCCCCTAGCAGGCAATACAAATATGCGAGTATTATTAACGAGATCAACATCGTAACTCTGCACTCATAACTTATTCACTGCGTACATTTGCGATAATAAACAAACAATCATTCAATCAATCATAATATCATCGCTACACTCGCTCACTATGAGAAACAATATAATGTAAAACTGCTATATAAAAAAAGCTTCACTAATTTAACTTATGTATCGCAGTATTGTACAGCCACATGATTGATTGATAGTTTATTGTTGCAAGTAAACAACAAAGGAGAAGGGAGGAGCATGCTATCCCAACCCCCAGGCAGTACAGAGTGTGATTATACAACTAAGGATATATGTGTAAGTAGCACCAGGAAACTAAAAAAGATATGGTATCTATTCTCGTCACCCTTATCAGTAGTACCACCTCGAGTTCTATACATTTCCCTTCTCCTTTATCTTTCTCCAGTCCTCTCCCTCCCTCGTCTTCACCGATCTGTTTTCTATATAGCTTTCTCCATCCCCCTCCTTAGCTTCACGGCCTTCACCAACATCAATCCAATGCCTCTCTGGGCCAGTTCGACAGTCTAAGTGTCACTGTTATCGCCCAAACCAAACTGTATTTTCCACAATCATCCGTTTAATTCTACTCAGTGCCAGATTCTAAAGAGACTTCCCGCGTGACGTCCTAAAATGTTCTCCTTTTTATACCAACGGCAAACACTAGAACTACAATGGGTCGTATTACTAAAGGTTTCGTCGCCCAAGTTAACATATTTGACAAGGCTTTCGTAGGTGTTTAGGGCATTTCCAGGGATAGTTTTATGGCCCTGGTGGTAGTTTGACCCTTCTTCTGTACCGTGAACCGAAAAGAACACTCATTAGAACTCCACTGATCCCCTCTTTGACCCTTAGAAATAGCTGATGTGAGAAGCAAAAGTGTCTCATAAAACTCTGTCTATATATACCAAGTCAAGTCACTCTGCTTCAAAACTGCGACCGGTACGCGCAGGAGGCGGTTTTGGGGCGGAGCAGCGGGATGACGTCACTTGGAGCCAAAAAAAATACCCGCCAGTTCAGGGGTGACTAAAGTTGGGGCCGTATGTGCACTCTGGATGTACATTCTCGCCTTCTTTCACAGCGCGTTCAGGCAAGCCACTGACGAAAAAATATGTCTTTTTATTGTGCTATTGCGTGACTGTAATTCCAATGCCTACAAACGGCGGGATGGGGTGTGAGGGAGGGCATGATGAAGTGATTGATTTAAATTAGTCCGCCTTTCCTCGTTTTCTCTAAATCCCTGTTTCTACATTCTCTAGTTTGGCTCCAAGCAGTGTCACGCATAAACCACGCCTCGGCCGTGTCTCCTCCCACAAACCTGCGTATGACTTGACTTGCTGTATATAGACTTAGATAATACCGACCAGTGACTTTTCGTAGTATTTTGTGTTTGGTTGGGGAGCTTACAAATGTGCTGTACTGGACTGTAAATTAAACTGGCCCTCTGTCTTCTCGTTCCCTCAGCTGCACAACACTCCTTCAGGATAATTCACTACTCCCCTTCTCTCCTCCCGGGTTCGATTCCCGGGCGTAGTGGAAAATTTTGGGCGGCTTTACCGATACCCTACGCCCCTGTCCACCCAGCAGTGAATGGGTACCAGATATTAATCGGGGGTTGTGTCCCGTCTCCTGGGGTCTGTTCCCTTCTCCTATAATTCCTTCCCCCTCCTGTCTCTCTCCGGCATATGATCACAGATGTTGCGCCGACTAAACGAAACTTTCCTTTTCCCCTTCTTTCCTCAACAGACTCAATAAGTAAAACACGGTAATATTATCAACTTTTATTGCAGAGAACAATTCAACGATAGAACAGGTTTACCGTAAATATCAATAGAAAATATTCAAATAGATCGATACTTTTCATTGGTTTTACTATAATTTACATGTTTTGTTTAATGTTTTGACAGTCGCTGGGGCGGAGAACAGTGAAGTGTTACCTGAAATTGATCGGCAGCTAAAATTAAAATCGAATCACGGAAGACTATATAGTTGAGTGTGCACCCTTCGTTAAGCCCCGTTCACACTCTGCCGACCCTGGGCCACGACAACCCAGCGACTTTTCCATGTGACAAGTTGGTTCCCACGCTCCAAGAAGGCGGGGGAGGTTTTATTGGGGTCCTCGTTGCCAGCATGTCGTGCTAACCCTCACGACTCCAGACTCCCGTCACGACGTCGGCGCAGCATTCGGCAACAGTCTCAAGACCTCTTTCAAGATAAGCCCGACCCTTTCACATCAACACCCAAGACCTCGTGTACCCTAGAGTCGTGGGTAGTCGTGGCCCAGAGTCGGCACAGTGTGATTGGGGCTTTAGATTAATTGTATGTTGTGAATAGACTTATAAATATGATCGTTTAAGAGCTAAAACAGAAAGTAAATACATATGTGCATATATACGAGGAAATAGTCATCTAGAGTTCTCAAAATATTTGCAAGGATATAATGAAAACAAAAGAAAATTACACAGAATTTCACAATATGAAGGATATTGAAATAACAGTAACTATATCGTCACCCTCATAAAAAAATCGCCTGAGTCATTTTTCAGCGACTTCCAGGTTTTTGTCTACATCAATTTTTTTAACACGTGACGCCCAATTTTGTATAGGGTTTGAGTGTTCTAGAATTGGCCTTTTCATTTCTGCCTAAATCTTAAGCCAAATTGATAATGACAGTTCTTTTCCTGTTTCCTGTAAGAGAATATTGACTTAGGCGGTTTGCTTACGAAGGTGACGATATTATGAAAGTTGATAGTAAACGGTAGATAAAATAACAATGCAGAAAATCGTACTAATAATAGTTTATTGAGCTCAGCGCGAAGCAAAGCAAGGAGAGGAGGAAGAAAAAATGAAGGCGACGCGGAGGAGGACGAGGAGGTGGAGGAGGAGAGAGTTGAGGAGGACGAGGAGAACGGCGAAGAGGAATTTCGATGTCCATGTCCTTCAGGGCCTACGGGAGGGCGGCACAGGGAGCAAAGGACCTCCTCGACTCTTCCAATCAAGATAGGAACCAAAGTACAGCCTGTGGGGAAGAGTTATTAAGTATGCAGTAGTTACACAAGGGTTACATGGTAGGCTAAGTCTATATACACCAAGTCAAGTCACGCGCAGGTTTGTGGGAGGAGACACGGCCGAGGCGTGGTTTATGCGTGACGTTGCTTGGAGCCAAACTAGAGAATGTAGAAACAGGGATTTAGAGAAAACGAGGAAAGGCGGACTAATTTAAATCAATCACTTCAACATGCCCTCCCTCACACCCCACACCGCCGTTTGTAGGCATTGGAATTACAGTCACGCAATAGCACAATAAAAAGACATATTTTTTCGTCAGTGGCTTGCCTGAACGCGCTGTGAAAGAAGGCGAGAATGCACATCCAGAGTGCACACACGGCCCCAACTTTAGTCACCCCTGAACTGGCGGGTATTTTTTTTTGGCTCCAAGTGACGTCATCCCGCTGCTCCGCCCCAAAACCGCCTCCTGCGCGTACCGGTCACAGTTTTGAAGCAGAGTGACTTGACTTGGTATATATAGACTTGGGTAGTATTTGTAAGCCGCCCGTATCTATCCTTCCTCTCTGCTTCATTCTTTTCCTTATATAGTTTCTCTGCGGCTCGCCCACGCTACTCACCTCACGTTGCAGTATCCGTAAGGCTCGAGCAGATCCCACGCCCGCTGCACCCGCCGTCCGGACCTACATGTGAGCACCACGTTGTCGTCCTCCGGCATGGGCTTCGGAAACCCATAGCGCTCCATGAAGGCGTTTTCGCTCAGCTGCACCGCCTCCTCCAACTCAGGCACTGGGGAAGGACGGATACAAAAATACGTATGGAAGGAGGAGAGAAGGCTTATGAAAGATGGACACAGAGGGGGAAATCAAGGAGGAGGTTATGGAGAAGAAGGAGAGTGATAGCTTGAAATGGAGGTATAAGAAATGGAACAAGATATATTACTTCTAAATCCATGGTGATTATCAGTTATTGAAATATTGGCACTTAAGGAAGGAAGGGTGTGTGATATTGTGTGTGTGTGTGTGTGTGTGAGAGAGAGAGAGAGAGAGAGAGAGAGAGAGAGAGAGAGAGAGAGAGAGAGAGAGAGAGAGAGAGTTCATGAAAAAAAAGAGGTAGAAGAACTTATATATTTAACGAATTGTGACATATAAGGAAAGAGGTGTGATATTGTGTGTGTGTGTGTGTGTGTGTGAGTGTGAGAGAGAGAGAGAGAGAGAGAGAGAGAGAGAGAGAGAGAGAGAGAGAGAGGTAAAAGAACTTATATATTTAAGAAGAGCGCTGTGATATTGGACAAATTGAAATATGTAGAATAAATAAACAACCGAAGTCAAACAAAGGAAACAGAATAAGGATATAGAGGGAGGATAAGGAAAATTATAGAGTAGAGCGCGGGTTGTGGCGGATGGCCGGAAAAAAAACGTTCGATAACTCCATAAAAAAAAAACGGTCGTGACAAGGGAGAAACTCAACCACAAAGGAAGAATATATGTATTACACGAAATAATGTAGGGGTAAGAAAAATATGGGTAATATATAACACAGAAAATAATGCCCGTGACATTCACCCACACCCAACGTTGCCACATTGTCGTACTCAGCCTTCAATATTTACCGACTTCCCAAAAACTGTCTCCTGTACCCCAATAACGAGATTCACTTATAATTATCGTTAAAATAGATGATTCCTGATTTTTCTTGGCAATAGTTAGGCGTCAGAAACCGGTAAATACGATGCTCTGAGTACGATAATCTGGCATCGGTGTGACAGACAGCAAAGTTGCCAGATTGTCGTACTTAGCCTCCAATACTTACCGACTTCCGAACCAAAACAGTCTCGTGGACCCCAATAAAGACATTCACTTATAATCATCGTTAAAATAGTTAATTCCTGATGTTTCTTGGCAATAGTTAGGCGTCAGAAACCGGTAAATACGATGCTCTGAGTACGACAATCTGGCATCGGTGTGACAGCAAAGATGCCAGATTGTCGTACTCAGCCTCTTATATATACCGACTTCCCAAAAACTGTCTCGTGGACCCCAATAAAGACATTCACTTATAATTATCGTTAAAATAGATGATTCCTGATGTTTCTTGGCAATAGTTAGGCGTCAGAAACCGGTAAATACTATGCTCTGAGTACGACAATCTGGCAACGGTGTGACACTGACAGCAAAGTTGCCAGATTGTCGTACTCAGCCTCTTACCGACTTCCGACCCCAAAACTATCTCGTGGACCCCAATAACGAGATTCACTTATAATCATCGTTAAAATAGTTAATTCCTGATGTTTTTTGGCAATAGTTAGGCGTCAGAAACCGGTAAATACGATGCTCTGAGTACGACAATCTGGCATCGGTATGACAGCAAAGTTGGCAGATTGTCGTACTCAGCCTCTTATATATACCGACTTCCGACCCCAAAACTGTCTCGTGGACCCAAATGAAGACATTCACTTATAATCATCGTTAAAATAGTTAATTCCTGATGTTTCTTGGCAATAGTTAGGCGTCAGAAACCGGTAAATACTAAATACTATGCTCTGAGTACGATAACAACACACACACACACACACACGCGCGTACATGGCAGGTTGTTGCTCCAGGGAAGGCGTCCGGTCTCCCGCAGCTCCCACGGCTGACGAATATCTATGAGAAGCACTCGCGCCTCCTCCAGGGCGGCGCGCAGCTCGTCGAAGGTGATGCCTGGGGTGGGGAAGAGTGGTGAGATGGGGTGACGGGGTGCATGTTATGGGAGTGAGTGGAAGAGAGGGTTGGTGAGTGATGGAGTCGGGGAAAGGGATCATGAGTGTGTTTGTGATGGGAGGGTACCGTACCGTACCTAACCGTACCTAACCGTACCTAACCGTACCCAACCTAACCTAACCTAACCTAACCTAACCTTACCTTACCTAACCTTACCTAACCTAACCTAACCTAACCTAACCTTACCTAACCTTACCTAACCTAACCTAACCTAACCTAACCTAACCTAACCTAACCTAACCTAACCTAACCTTACCTAACCTAACCTAACCTAACCTAACCTAACCTTACCTAACCTTACCTAACCTAACCTAACCTAACCTAACCTAACCTAACCTAACCTAACCTTACCTAACCTTACCTAACCTAACCTAACCTAACCTAATCTAACCTTACCTAACCTTACCTAACCTTACCTAACCTTACCTAACCTAATCTAACCTTACCTAACCTTACCTAACCTAATCTAACCTTACCTAACCTTACCTAACCTAACCTAACCTAATCTAACCTTACCTAACCTAACCTAACCTTACCTAACCTAACCTTACCTAACCTAACCTTACCTAACCTAATCTAACCTTACCTAACCTTACCTAACCTAACCTAACCTAACCTAACCTAACCTAACCTTACCTAACCTAACCTAACCTTACCTAACCTTACCTAACCTAACCTAACCTTACCTAACCTAACCTAACCTAACCTAACCTAACCTAACCTAACCTAACCTAACCTAACCTAACCTAACCTTACCTAACCTAACCTATTAATATACCTGCTCATGGCGTAGAAACCTTGCAAAACTACCCCCAAGGATATGAAACCACCCATAGCAATCCCTGGAACTTCTACGAGAGCCTTTTTAAATGGCTATACTAAGGCGTCGAAACGTTTGAGAATGTGGGTCTAAGACGTGTTGGGAGGAGGAGGATAGTCGTGTTGTGTGTGTGTGTGTGTGTGTGTGTGTGTGTGTGTGTGTGAAAGAAAGGGAGGCGTGGGGTGAGAGTGGGGGAGGGGAAGAGAGGCGTGGTGAGTGTTTGGGAGAGTTGAAGAATTGAATTGAATTGAAATAAACTATATGTAGAGTTGAATTTCGTGCGCAAAGGGTCCGTGAAAAGGGGGGATCGAAGCATTCAATTAGCAAGATCAGAAGAGCAGTCGGCATGAAAATATCGGCAGAAGATAGAAAAAGGAGGCAACATGGCGTTGGAATTAAAGCGACAGAAGACGGTCACTAAGAGGAGGGGAGTTGATGAGACGAAGAGCCCTTTACTCTGTCTAAAATGGCTGTATGTGTGGAACCCCTGAACACGTGAGATGCACACTCCGCACGAGGGTGGAAATGGCTCTTCAGATACATACACTCCATCCCTAGGTCAATGCAACCGATGCAACTTTTTTTTTTTTCTTTTTACAACAAAGGAGACAGCTCAAGGGCACAAAAAAGGAAACAATAATAAAAAAAAAGCCCGCTACTCGCTGCTCCTACAAAAAAGAATCAAAAGAGGTGGCCGAAAGAGAGGTCAATTTCGGGGGGAGAGGTGTCCTGCATCGGGCCCCGCGCCTCTAAGGGCCCCGCGGGGATGACGCCACTCATACGTTATAAGGTCTGTAACACTTGCTCTTCAGCGAGGGAAGGGGAGGTGAGGAGGGATGAGAAGGGAGGAATGGGAGGAGGGGATGAGAAGGGAGGAAAGGAGGCTAAGCGCTCTGCAATATCTAGCCTTAATTAAGTTCTTTAACTCCTCTTGGAATAACCTTCTGTTACAAGATGTTGAGTAATGCAGAGTTGAGTTATGGGCGTAGAAGTGGATAGAACAGTTTTGGAAAGATCATTATTGAACAATATAAAGAGAGTGGGAGATAGAATAGCGCCCAGGGGAACGCCACTGTTGATAGGTTTCATAAAGAGAAGAACAGTGGCCGTCTTCCACAGTAAAGACTGATCGGGCTGAAAAGAAACTGGCGAGGGATAAAATCCTTAGGGGAGGTATATATATATATATATATATATATATATATATATATATATATATATATATATATATATATATATATATATATATATATATATTTTTTTTTTTTACGTCGTGGCCTATTGCGCCGGTAGGCTTCTTCCCGGTGGATCATGATGGTCGGTCCAATGCTTCTTACCGGTGGGTCCTCATGGTCCTTCTTCCCGGTGGATCCTGATGGTCGGCCCAAGGCTTCTTCCCGGTGGATCCTGATGGTTGGCCCAAGGCTTCTTCCCGGTGGGGCCTGATGGTCGGCCCAGCCCGTTCTGGCGCAGGCGAGTGTTTATAGTGGCGCCATCTTGCATTGGCTCATGCTGCCCTCCCGGAGCTCATCTTTAATCCTAGAATCTAGAGTCCGGGTTGATGGGTGGTCTTCTGGACAGCATGTGGGTAGTTTTAAGCCACTCGGCGGCGGCTGAAAAATCCCAGCTTGGTGGCACCGGGCGGGGATTGAACTCGCGTCGTCTTGAACGCGGCGCCGTCACGCTATTCATTCAGGCAACACTCCCGAGTAAATCTATCTTTTACGTAGGGTTTCAAAATTAACATTGCCAGGAATTTATGAATGTGGGGATAGAGTTATGTTGGTGAAAAGGAAACGCTCAGGTGTCTTACAAATATTCCTTTCCTGGGTAGCCTCCCTGTTGGTTTATGTAATGAAATACTTGTGTCTGCAAGGTTTCCTACTTCTACTACTACTACTACCACTACTGATACTACTATTACTACTATTAATTAATATAACTTAACCCGGTATAGCAGCGTCGGGCCAAATTTGTGGCATGATATAAACCCCCCCAAAATAGATGATACATAATCTGATCACAAATGCTTGGATATATATTATGGCATGGTTTGTGTGAGGGGTGATTTTTTCTCATTTTTCTCGCTTGGAGGGACCATTAAGAAACATCATCCCCGCTGCTACCGGGCTAAGTCTAAGAAAGATAGAAAGGGGAATAGAATGAAGAGGGAAATAGAATGGAAGGGGAAGGGAAAGTGTGAAAGGACTTATTTGATAAAGAATAAGCCTCTGCTACTACGACTACTACTACTACTACTTTGGGGAGGCGGTGGCTGAGTCGACAGCGTGACGGCGCCGCGTTCAGGACGACGCGAGTTCAATCCCTTCCCGGTGCCACCAAGCTGGGATTTTTCAGCCGCCGCCGAATGGCTTAAAACTACCCACATGCTGTCCAGAAGACCACCTATCAACCCGGACTCTAGATTCTAGGATTAAAGATGAGCTCCGGGAGGGCAGCATGAGCCAATGCAAGATAGCGCCACTATAAACACTCGCCTGCGCCAGAACGGGCTGGGCCATACCATCAGGCCCCTCCAAAAACAAGCCTACCGGGGCCACAGGCGAAGATGTAAAAAAAAAAAAAAATACTACCACTACTTCTACTACTATTACTACTATTACTACTACCATTGCTACTACTACTGCAACTATACTCACCTATTGGATATTTCACGCCAGGTTTCCGGCAAGTGGTTCTGTTTTGTTGCAAGATGTCGTCGGTCTTATTAATCCGGTCTGGTCGCAACCCAACCACGACTCCAGGTCTTGCGTTCGGCAGTGGGAATCCTCCAGACCCACCAACTAGGCTCGGTCTCTTCGTGGCTGCAGTGGGTCGTCTCGTGGCCTGAGTCGTTTTCGTTGTTGTTGGAGTTGTTGTCGTTGAAGTGGTCTTGTCGGTCGCAGCATTCGTGGTGGAGGGTTTGGGCTGGTCTGTACTGGTATTGGGACTGGTCGTATCTCCTGGTTTGGTCACTGTTTCGCTTGGTTTGGCCTTCTCCGTGTTTGTTCCACTCGTTTCTGACTCTGTTTCACTCGGTTTGGTCTTCGTGTTTGTTCCACTCGTTTCTGACTCAGTTTCGCTCGGTTTGGCCTTCTCCGTGTTTGTTCCACTCGTTTCTGACACTGTTTCGCTAGGTTTGGTCTGCTCCGTGTTCGTTCCACTCGTTTCTGACTCTGTTTCGCTCGGTTTGGTCTTCTCCGTGTTTGTTTCACTCGTTTCTGACTCTGTTTCATTTGGTTTAGCGTCAGTTTCAATTGGTATGGGCAGAGAAATGTCGGCTTCTTCGGGATTGTCTTCATTCACGTCTGGTTGGATATCCGTCATGTTGATCTGGTCAGGTCCGGTTCCAGTTTCGTCAATTTCGCTGGGTGTGTTTTCAGATGCGTCTGTTTCACTTGGAACGGATTCAGGTACGTCGGTATCAACTGGGCTGCCCTCGGGTGTTTCAGTTTCACTTGGTTCAAGCTCAGACAACTCATCTTCTTCGTTTGGACTGGTCTCAGGTACATCAGTCTCGCTTGGAATAACTTCAGGCTCATCGGTCCCTGTCGGATTTGCCTCAGATACTTTAGCTCCATTCGGCTCATCCTCAGACTCACCAGTCAGGTCCGTTTGGCCAGTATTGGTCTCAGATGCCGGAGTTCCGTCTGCCTCGGCCTCCGTTACTCCGTCAGTCGGACTGGGCTCAGTTTGTCCCGCTTCAGTCTGCTCCAAGTCGAACTCGCTGGGGAATGTCACTTGTCCCTTCCCATTCTCCCCTGTCGTCTCCTCCGGTACCTCCTGCGGCCGCGCGGACACTCGGACAACCAGACCGAGGACCACCACGGCCACAGCGACGATAACACCTGCGGGAGTAGCAAACCAGGGTCATATGAGGCTGTGGTTAAACATGGCGGGTTAAGGGGATATTACACTGGGCATATTGGTAATACTTTCTAAGAAGTCCGCCTCCCCATCCGCCACTCCAGCCCCCCCTACCCCCCAAGACAAGCCTGGGGAGCTGTGGGGAACCGGGGATTGGGGGGGAAGCCAAAATCACTGAAAAATGGGCTTCCAAATTTTCCCTAGAAAAATCCCTGAATGAAGGAAACTTCCCTAGTCTCGAAAGTAAGGAAAGTCCTAACTTTATAACCTAACAGCCCCCCTCGCCCCCCTGCTAACCAAGGCTCTGGACCCCCCCCACATGTATGGTGCGCCGGAAATTTTTTTTTTTTTTTTTGTGGGGAGCATATTTAAACTACTCCAACCGAACTTTACGACTCGACCCCCCTCCTAACCCCCCTGGACCCCCCCACATGTAGGGAATTTTCCTTAATTTAGCGATTTTTCTAGGGAAATTTTGGACGCCCATATTTCAGTGATTTTGGCTGTCCCAACCCCAAACCCCGGTTCCCCACAGTTCCCCAGGCTTGTCTTGGGGGTTAGGGGGGACTGGAGTGGCGGAGGGGGCGGCGGACTTCTTAGAAAGTATCACCGGCATATTTAACCATGGATCTTCAGTCAAACCACGATTTCCGCTGGCGTGGTTTTCAATTGTTTGTTGTTATTGCTGCTGATGATGATGGTGAGTAATACCGTCGTCCTTCAGTGAAATCTACCGTAGCTTTGGAAGATCGTGGACACGTCAGAAAACCACGGAAATATGAGAACCACGCCAGCGGAAATCGTGGTTTGACTGAAGATCCACGGAAAATTTGCCCAGTGTAATAGCCCCTTAAAACTAGAGTAGTTCAGCATGCCCTCTAAAGTCAAATTCTCTTACTTTCGATACAATATTACATGCATGCAACACACCATTTCCTCACAACAAAGAAGTGGTTCATGATTTATAAGAAAATTACATAACTTGATCAATAAATTAATATCATTTGTCATGTTATCTCCTATTTCGCTCCGTGATAGAAAACACAAATAAATGATACTATTTTTTTTCCACAAACTTTTACCTCGGCACATTTCTTGTTATTTTTTGAGACAATTTCAGCAGCAATGCAAATGCTTCCCCTCGCGCCCATCACTTTCGCTCAACACAATATTGAATACACTAAATATTCCAAATTGACTTACTGTGAGAGAAAAATCCAAACTTGATACATACTTTGCACATATTTTGGTTAGACTTTCGATTGCGATGACGACTCAGTTCATTATATACAGATTTATGAGAAAGATGTTAACAGAAACAAACTACACTTCAGTTATTTGCAATTCAGTGTTCACTGGAAAGAATCTAACGTCGCTCCCAGGCATCTCTCTCTCTCTCTCTCTCTCTCTCTCTCTCTCTCTCTCTCTCTCAGCTCATCTCTCATAGTTTTAGAAAAAAAGCACACACACACACACACACACACACACACACACACACACACACACACACACACACACACACAGAGACATAAAGAAATATAGCTTCCCGCAAAGAAATATAGAGGTTTGGAACACACACACACACACACACACACACACACACACACACACACACACACACACACACACACAGACACAAAGAAATACAGCTTCCCGCAAAGAAATATAGAGGTTTGGAACACACACACACACACACACACACACACACACACACACACACACACACATAAAGAAATATAGCTTAATTCCCGCAAAGAAATATAGAGGTTTGGAACACACACACACACACACACACACACACACACACACACACACACATGTAGCCCAACAGAGAGTGAGTAAAAAGTAATCCCACTCCAATAATTCATCTCCTCCAAAAAAAGGGGATCATACAGATAATGCCACCACCAATAACAGGACACAGACCACAACAAAGGGGAACCTGAGCCCGGGACATGGGGCCAACACGCCAGGAAAGAGCGGCTCCCGTTTCTGTCACCAACATGAAAATGACTCAAAGTGTTGCCAAGTTATCGTACTCAAAACATCGTATTTATCAGTTTCAGGGCCCAAAACTTTCCTACCCACACAGATAACGAGATTCCAGTTAAAGTTCTCGTTAAAAGCATTACTTATTGGCGTTTGTTTGCGATAGCTGTGACTCAGAAACCGGAAAATATACGATGTGCTGAGTGTCTGAATACGATAATTTTGTAACCCTGGCCTCAGACACGAAGAGATAAATAATAGAAATGTTACTTGCAACGAGACTTTCCTTATCAAAAGTAGCGTTAAATCTGATAACACACGTCGATGAGAAACAAGGGTTAAAAGATAAGCTTACGACAAGTAGAAATGTAACACCATGAAAATCTTGTATTGACCTTTTTGTTGCAACATAGGGGTAGGCGGTGGCTGAGTGGTAGCGTGCTGGGCCCACATTCACCACGTGATGGACGACGCGAGTTCGAATCCCCACGCTACCACCTCGGACTTTTCAGTCACCGCCGAGTGGCTTAAAACTGTCCACATGCTGTCCTGAAGACCACCCATCAACCCGGACTCTAGAGGAGACCGTCCAAGTGAATCAAGAACGAGTTCCGGGGGGCAGCATGAGCCGAGAGAAGATGGCGCCACTATAAACACTTGCCTGCGCCATGACGGGCTGGGGCCGACTACCATCCAGGCCCCTCAAGCAAGCCTACCGGCGCTATAGGCATAGACGTAAAAAAAATGCAATATAAAAACTAAAAGCATATTTATGAGCATTATAACTCCTAACTAATCTCTCATCCTCCAGGGGGAAAAAATGTTTGCTGTTCGTTATCTTGCGGGCAATACCAATACCGTAGATACATTCAAGAAGAGGTTAGATAAAGCCATGGATGGTGAGGTAAGGTGGGGTTGAGTATACAGGAGCTGCCTTGTATAGACCAACCGGCCTCCTGCAGACTCCTTACGTTCTTATGTTCTTATGTTCAATTCGGCGGCGGTACAGCGGACGCGGCGGAGGGATCATGTTCGGTATTTTCAGACACTTCCACCTCTTACATCATCTATTTCCAAAGGTCGAAAAGGAAACTAATCTGGTTCTCATAAGTCTTTTTTTAGGTTCAGAGTACGGAAGAAGGGTCAAACTACCAGCAGGGTCATAAAAGTAACTCTGGAAATGCCCCTAACCCCTACGAAAGCCTTGTCAAATATGTGTTCTAAGGTGTCGATCTGTTTGAGAATACGGTCTCAGACGCTTCCACCTCTTACATCACCTATTTCCAAAGGTCAAAAAGGATGGTTCTCATAAGTCTTTTTTTTTAGGTTCAGAGTACAGAAGAAGGGTCAAACTACCAGCAGGGTCATAAAAGTAACTCTGGAAATGCCCCTAACCCCTACGAAAGCCTTGTCAAATATGTGTTCTAAGGTGTCGATCTGTTTGAGAATGCGTCCTTCAGGATTCCCCGTAACGTAAAGGAAATTCATTAGTACTGCCGAAAAGTGGGGGAACTAGACAGTGCTTTACATGTGGCCATCCATCACTATGAGAGACAGGAGGAGGAGAGTGAGTGATCTGATGGCGTTTGAAGTAATGAGAGAGAGAGAGAGAGAGAGAGAGAGAGAGAGAGAGAGAGAGAGAGAGAGAGAGAGTCTCTCTCTCTCTCTCTCTCTCTCTCTCTCTCTCTCTCTCTCTCTCTCTCTCTCTCTCATTACTTCAAACGTCGCCTCTGAGGAAAACTGATCGAATGTTTTAAAATACTTAATGGTTTCACGAATGTAGACAGATCAACATTGTTTATGATCGATGACGCTTTGCGCACGAGGAACAATGGCGTAAAACTCAAATGTAGACAAGTAAATTCAGACTGCACCAAATTTTTCTTCACCAACGTTGTAGTGCGAGAATGGAATAAGCTCCCACCATCAGTGGACCAGTGTAACACGATTGACTCCTTCAAAAACAAGCTCGACCGTCACTTCCTTCAACTTAATATTAACTAGAGTTGAAATGCAACGTTTTGGAGCCATCTGATTAATGTAGTAACTTAGGTTTAAGGACAGACCACCTAGTCTGGACCATGGGGTCTGTGTGGTCTGATTTTCTATGTAAATCTATGTAAATCTTTTCCTGATTATGTGATCATGGAACTTCGGAATATGCCTTCATTTTTTTGTGTGCCTGTGTGCATGTGTTCAATTCACCATGTCTGATTACACTCTGAAATTTGTTATGAGAGAGAGAGAGAGAGAGAGAGAGAGAGAGAGAGAGAGAGAGAGAGAGAGAGAGAGAAGCTCAGGTAGCGGATACTTGGGAACGGCTGGAACCACACACACTAAAGAGATCTCGCTCATACCCGCCCATGCCCAAGTAGCGAGACACAACCCCCGACTGACACCCATTCACTGCTGGGTAGAATGGGGGCAGGGATTAAGGGAAACTACCCATCCGTGTCCACTCAGCTCGGGATACGAACCCGGGATCTCTCGGTTGTGGAGCGAGCGTGCTAACTACTGCACTACAATGCGGTGTGTGTGTGTGTGTGTGTGTGTGTGTGTTTTCGTCGTGGCCTATTGCACCGGTAGGCTTCTTCCTGGTGGATCCTGATGGTCGGCCCAAGGCTTCTTCCCGGTGGATCCTGATGGTCGGCCCAAGGCTTCTTCCCGGTGGATCCTGATGGTCGGCCCAAGGCTTCTTCCCGGTGGATCCTGATGGTCGGCCCAAGGCTTCTTCCCGGTGGATCCTGATGATCGGCCCAAGGCTTCTTCCCGGTGGATCCTGATGGTCGGCCCAAGGCTTCTTCCCGGTGGATCCTGATGGTCGGCCCAAGGCTTCTTCCCGGTGGGGCCTGATGGCCGGCCCAAGGCTTCTTCCCGGTGGATCCTGATGGTCGGCCCAAGGCTTCTTCCCGGTGGATCCTGATGGTCGGCCCAAGGCTTCTTCCCGGTGGGGCCTGATGGTCGGCCCAGCCCGTTCTGGCGCAGGCGAGTGTTTATAGTGGCGCCATCTTGCATTGGCTCATGCTGCCCTCCCGGAGCTCATCTTTAATCCTAGAATCTAGGGTCCGGGTTGATGGGTGGTCTTCTGGACAGCATGTGGGTAGTTTTAAGCCACTCGGCGGCGGCTGAAAAATCCCAGCTTGGTGGCACCGGGCGGGGATTGAACTCGCGTCGTCCTGAACGCGGCGCCGTCACGTTATCCATTCAGCCACCGCCTCCCCATTGCGTGTGTGTGTGTGTGTGTGTGTGTGTGTGTGTGCCGCTGGGCCGTCTGCGTGCATGAACGATCAAAAATTTACATATAATGGCCAGTACATTCCGTTATATGGAAGTATTTTTTTTATATTAGTAAATAGTTGACTAGAGGACAGATGTATTATTTACTAATTATTTCCGCATTATATTTGTTACTTCACTATTGATTAGTTTTACTTAGACTGATATTCTAATTTTGCGCTTTCAGTACGTAGCTTTTAGGCATTATTATTATTATTATTATTATTATTATTATTATTATTATTATTATTATTATTATTATTATTATTATTATTATTATTATTAATATTATTATTATTATTATTAATATTATTATCATTATCATTATCATTATCATTATTATTATTATTATTATTATTATTATTATTGTTATTATTATTGTTATTATTATTTCTATTATCATCATCATTATTGTTATTGTTATTGGGGAGGCTGTGGCTGAGTGTACAGCGTGACGGCGCCGCGTCCAGGACGACGCGGGTTCGAACCCCGCCCGGAGCCACAAGCTGGGTTTTTTTCTGTCACCGCCGAGTGGCCCAAGACTACCCACATGCTGTCCAGAAGACCACCCATCAACCCGGACTCTAGATTCTAGGATGAAAGATGAGCTCCGGGGGCTGGGGCCGACCATCAGGCCATACATATAAAGCCTACCGGCGCCATAGGAGAAAAATATTATTAATATTACTATTATTATTATTCATACTGTTGTTACTGTTATCATTATAATAATAGTAATAACGGTGGCTGAATGGTAGCGTGCTGGGCCCACATTCACCACGTGATGGACGACGCGGGTTCGAATCCCCACGCTACCACCTGGGATTTTTCAGTCACCGCCGAGTGGCTTAAAACTACCCACATGCTGTCCTGAAGACCACCCATCAACCCGGACTCTAGAGGAAACCGTCCACGTGAATCAAGAACGAGTTCCGGGGGGCAGCATGAGCCAAGAGAAGATGGCGCCACTATAAACACTTGCCTGCGCCATGACGGGCTGGGGCCGAACACTATCCAGGCCCCTCAAACAAGCCTACCGGCGCTATAGGCATAGACGTAAAAAAAAAAAAAAGTGCTTCTGATATCCCTTTTGCATAACATTTAGTGATCTTAAATCTATATATAAACATAAAATGACCTGATTTTGTGTATGAATCATTTTAGTTTTGAATTTACTTCATGGAATACTTTATATTCAACACCCGTCTGTGTGAATGGTACTGAAAAAATAAAGAATCATGAATGCGTGTGTGTGTGTGTGTGTGTGTGTGTGTGTGTGTGTGTGTGTGTGTGTGTGTGTGTGTGTGTGTGTGTGTGTGTGTGTGTGTGTGTATTTACCTAGTTGTATTTACCTACTTGTTCTCATAGTTCTGTGTGTGTGTGTGTGTGTGTGTGTGTGTGTGTGTGTGTGTGTGTGTGTCTGTCTGTCTGTCTGTCTGTCTGTCTGTCTGTCTGTCTGTCTGTCTGTGTGTGTGTGTGTGTGTGTGTGTGTGTGTGTGTGTGTGTGTGTGTGTGTGTGTCTGTCTGTCTGTCTGTGTCTCTGTCTGTCTGTCTATCTGTGTGTGTGTGTGTGTGTGTGTGTGTGTGTCTATCTGTCTGTCTGTCTGTCTGTCTGTCTGTCTGTCTGTCTGTGTGTGTGTGTGTGTGTGTGTGTGTGTGTGTGTGTAGCTACCGTGAATGATGACAGGTACTTAACTCTTCCCTCCTCCCTCTTCCTTCCTCCTCCCTTCCTCTTTCCCCTCCCCCTCTTCCTTCCGTCTCCCTTCCCCTGTCCCCTCCTCTCCGTTCCTTCCTCCCCCCATTTATCCTTGCTGCCCCTCCGCCCCCTCACCCTCTGCACCCACACTCTAGTAACCATGGCAGTGAGTGGCAAAACGGAACACGGCCAAGGACGCGGGGAAATAGGGGAGACACACGAGAGGGAAGGGAAATGCGGAGAGAGGAAGAAGAGAACGGAAGGAAGGCACTGAACAGGATGCTATGTACAAGCGCTACTTCTCTCCCTCGTAAAAAATATAAAAAATGGGTATTGTAAAAACATCTGACAAATGGGATGATAAATAAACACTTATGGACTAAAACAGTATACAGTATGGGTCGTATGACAAAACGTATCGCCGCCCAAGAACACATATTTGACAAGGCTTTCGTAGGAGCTGTGGGCATTTCCAGGAGTAGTTTTATGACCCTGGTTGTAGTTTGACCCTTCTTCTGTACCGTGAACCTAAAGAAACACATATTTGACAAGGCTTTCGTAGGAGTTGTTGGCATTTCCAGGGGTAGTTTTATGACCCTGGTGGTAGTGTGAGTCTTCTTCTGTACCGTGAACCTGAAGAAACACTCATTAGAACCCGACTGACCCCCTCTTTGACCTTTGAAAATAGGTGATGTGAGAAGCGAGTATGTCTTTTAATATCAACCTAATATCTCCTCAAAATAAGTAAACTGAATGCCGTCTGAATTATAATTTACAAAACTTCAGCCTACACCCATGTGATAATTACCAGGAACTCTGTGAGGGTAAAGGAGTGAGATATTTAGTTCATGATGTCCTGTGTAGTAGAAGGGTTGTAGGGTAGGCAGTGGCTGAGTGGTAGCGTGCTGGACCCACATTCACCGCGTGATGGACGACGCGAGTTCGTCGGATTTTTCAGTCACCCCCGAGTTCCATAAAACTACCCACATGCTGTCCTGAAGACCACACATCAACCCGGACAATAGAGGAAACCGTCCAAGTGAATCAAGAACGAGTTCCGGGGGGCAGCATGAGCCAAGAGAAGATGGCGCCACTATAAACACTCGCCTGCACCAGAACGGGCTGGGCCGACCATCAGGCCCCACCGGGAAGAAGCCTTGGGCCGACCATCAGGATCCACCGGGAAGAAGCCTTGGGCCGACCATCAGGATCCACCGGGAAGAAGCCTTGGGCCGACCATCAGGATCCACCGGGAAGAAGCCTTGGGCCGACCATCAGGATCCACCGGGAAGAAGCCTTGGGCCGACCATCAGGATCCACCGGGAAGAAGCCTTGGGCCGACCATCAGGATCCACCGGGAAGAAGCCTTGGGCCGACCATCAGGATCCACCGGGAAGAAGCCTACCAGCGCAATAGGCCACGACGTAAAAAAAAAAAAATAATAATAATAATGATATTGATGATGAAAATTAACTGAAATACTGATACTAGTGATAAAAAAATATAAAATCCAGCCGGTGTTCGAAACGCTCAGGTGGCGTCCTTGTTTGTCTCGCTAAGGCCGGGTGGACCTTTCACTTTTCAACCTCCGTATCGAGGTAGTGGAGGAGCCTTCCGGGACATTTATCTTCTCAAGGGTTTATTTCCCTGCCACAGCAAGCAGCCAGTCCTTCCTCTGATCCGGGTGGTTGGGGAGTGCATTTTTTTATTTTTTTTTTATTTACGTGAATGCCTATAACGCCGGTAGGCTTTCTTGAGGGACCCGTCATGGCGCAGGCAAGTGTTTATAGTGGCGCCATCTTCTCTTGGCTCATGCTGCCCCCCGGAACTCCTTCTTGATTCACTTGGACGGTTTCCTCTGGAGTCCGGGTTGATGGGTGGTCTTCAGGACAGCATGTGGGTAGTTTTAAGCCACTCGGCGGTGACTGAAAAATCCGAGGTGGTAGCGTGGGGATTCGAACCCGCGTCGTCCATCACGCGGTGAATGTGGGCCCAGCACGCTACCACTCAGCCACCGCATGCAGAACACATCAAACCCCAAAACAAAAGTAGAGGTTGCGGTCATGCCAAAGTTCCATCCGGTTCGCATATTGTCTTTTTCCACACGGGTATGCGGCGCCCACTCCTGAACAAGTCAGGTTACGTTAGGGTAAGTTTGGGTAGGATAGACAATGTTATATAGGGTCGAATCATAAGACATTTCGCCGCCCAAGAACACATAATTATTTGCCAAGGCTTTCGTAGGAGTTTGGGACATTCCCCAAAAGTAGTTTTATGATCCTGGTGGTAGTTTGACCCTTCCTCTGTACCGTGAACCTAAAAAAAAACACTCATTAAAACCCGATTGACCCCCTCTTTGACCTTTAGAAATAGCTGATGTGAGAAGCGAGAGTGACTTATAATACGATCCATATACTCCTCCAAAATCTTCGTGTGGAAATCACAATGTGAGCATTTTCCATAAAATCCTATGGTTAGTAACGGAGCTCCAGTCGAGCGTCTTCATTCGACTGAACCAAACCTTAGATCAACCTTCGGGAGGCTCTTTGTGTGGGCTCTTGGAACGTCCTGAGCCTCTCCGAGGATCACTTATAAGTATAGTCCCTCACCCACCAAACGAGCTCAGAGGGCTGAGGAATCTATATAGGACGTGTCCAAATCGCGGCAAAAGGGCCGAAAAACAGGCTATTTTGTGACGGCTCGACAACGAACTTGGAATCGAGCTATCAAAACATCCTTCGAGCTGGTCAAACTCCATTGCCACGAGGGGCTGCATGCCAAAGTACAGCCTTCTAGAGGCAATAGCAAGGCCACACTAGACGAAAACGTCAGTGTCTGGAGTTCCTCAAAATCGCTCTCGACAGGGTTTACGTTTCGAGGTCTAGCGACGAAACTACTGGGAGTAGGGAAATGTTATGCACCATATTGGAAAGCACATTGGCAGGGCTAAATCATTTGCTAAATAAGGTTTTTTTAATTCTCAAAAAATGAGCGGGTTTCAAGGTTGGGAAATCAAAAATAGGGTTTTTTCCGAGTCGTTTTTTGCGAATGTATTCGATTTTTTACTCTTTCGAGTCGGTTTTCGAGCCCGGTTGCTAATTAAATAATATATCCCTTTCATTTTGCCGTCGACTGATACCAAAAACTTTTCTGTAGCTCCAGCAATAAGGGAGTTATGGCGATTCCCACCAAGGCGGTTGATTTTCCAAAACTCGCGGCTTAATGACAAGGCTGGGGCAAGTGTTGGCGCCACAGTACAGGGTTCATTGACTCTTACAATTCTAACTCACATTACTACATTAGTAAATTTTTCGCAACACTTCTTGCTCAAGTGTTTCCAAATGATATGCTTTGCAGCGTCACTTCAGATCTATTTGTGCACGCAGGCAAGCTGGGACGCACGCAGGAACACGGCACTGCAGCATCAGTCTCCACACACACACACACACACACACACACACACACATTTTTCATGGACAAAGTTTTCCATATTCTGTATCGCTTGATGATCCGTCCCTTCTCTCCACTTCCTCCTGTCTGGCAAATCTTTCTTGAGTCTATTCATGCACGCCTTTTGTCTCACACTTTTTGCAATGAATTTTTGGTCTTGTTTTCTCTCTGGTGGATTCGTATCAGTCCCTCACTCTCTCGTGTTGGGTGATAATTTTCCCGCCTTTCTCGTTACACACACACACACACACACACACACACACACACACACACACACACACACACACACACACACACACACACACACACACACACACACACACACACACACACACACACACACACACACACACACACACACACACACACACACACACACACACACACACACACACACACACACACACACACACACACACACACACACACACACACACACACACACACACACACACACACACGGTAGCTCAGTGGATAGAGCGTCTGCCTCACAACCAGAAGGACCAGGGCTCGATTCCCCGGCCGGGTGAAGATAAGTTGGGTTTATATTCTTTCACGGCAGGAGACCAAGAGGTGAATTACACACACACACACACACACACACACACACAGCAAAACACTTACATAAACTCCATCACAAAATTCCAAGCAGGGAGAGGCTTCATAGTAATTTAATCTCTCTCTCTCTCTCTCTCTCTCTCTCTCTCTCTCTCTCTCTCTCTCTCTCTCTCTCTCTCTCTCTCTCTCTCTCTTGCCTGATCCTTCCACTTCTTGAAATATAACATAGTATTGCTAGATAGATAGATAGATAGATAGAGATTCATACATACACACATATTCAAACAGTCATGCATCACACATATATCATTCACCGCTATGGCTATTGAACCAGCATATTTATGTGATCACAGACGACGATAAATCTACAGTCTAGGAAAATCCAGCTTTCACGACCTTGCATGCTATCAAGGTCTCCCACGAGCCTGTTGGAAACCGCAGGAATGCATAACTTTTTCTTTTTCTTCTGTATTAATCTTTTATTTATTAATTCATCCATATATTTATTTTTTTACGTGTCCCCCAATCCGTTTAGGCGCAGGGAAGTGTTTATAGCGGCGCCATCTCTCTTGGTTCATGCTAATATATTAATTATTACACAGAATATAAAAGTTGCCTGCTACACTTTTTATCGTCATTTACTAACTATAGGCTTTTATTATTTCATTTACTAACCACAACCTTGTAGTTTGCCTTCCATTAACCCGGTAGCAGCGACGGGCCAAATTTGTGGCTTTACCGTGTAGCAGCGACGGGCCAAATTTGTGGCTTTACCGTGTAGCAGCGACGGGCCAAATTTGTGGCTTCACCGTGTAGCAGCGACGGGCCAAATTTGTGGCTTTACCGTGTAGCAGCGACGGGCCAAATTTGTGGCTTTACCGTGTAGCAGCGACGGGCCAAATTTGTGGCTTTACCGTGTACCAGTGACGGGCCAAATTTGTGGCTTTACCGTGTAGCAGTGACGGGCCAAATTTGTGGCTTTACCGTGTAGCAGCGACGGGCCAAATTTGTGGCTTTACCGTGTAGCAGCGACGGGCCAAATTTTTGCCATGATATAAACCCCCAAAAATAGATGATTCATAAACTGATCACATAAACCTTGAAACTATTGTGTAAAACTGTTAATATAGTTAAAACTCATCACACTTTTAAGATACCAGAGAGAGAGAGAGAGAGAGAGAGAGAGAGAGAGAGAGAGAGAGAGATGAACTTATAACGGCTTCCGCTCGGCCAAAAACATAATCCACATCACCTAACTTAAAGGGCTATTGTGTTATCTCACCCACTTCAATCAACTTGTGAAGATATTTTTCTAATTTTTCTCGCTTAGAGGGACCTTTAAGATACATGATCCCCGCAGCTACTTAACATAAGGTTTTTCTACTGGCAGTTTTCAGTGATCGAAGAAATATCCGCGCTCTCTCTCTCTCTCTCTCTCTCTCTCTCTCTCTCTCTCTCTCTCTCTCTCTCTCTCACACACACACACACATAATCTTCACCCATATATTTTATCACATTTTCTCCCCGTCTCACCACCGCGGCTACAACCATGCACCATCATTCAAAAGTGCGTAAAAGTAGGCAGAGGGATATACATAGGGATAGTGGTTGTGGTAGTGAATGACGTTTTGCTGGTGTTAGATTGATTGATTGATAGTTTATTGTTGCAAGTAAACAGCAAAGGAGAAGGGAGGAGCATGCCATCCCAACCCCCAGGCAGGACAGAGTGTGATTATACAACTAAGGATACATGTGTAAGTAGCACTAAAAATATACAATGGTAGGGGACAAGTGCTGAAAAATAAAGGCCTTGATTTAGTCAGGGGAGCAGACATAAGGGACTGGACATATGGACTACAATCTAGGGGCAAATGCAGGATACTCACTAAGCACAGCTGAGAGAACACTATTGTTAATGAACCAGCCCACCAGCTCAGGCAGGTCCCAGTGGCCTTGTGGGCGGTAGGCACTAATAGCAGGACATTGCAGGACATAGTGTTGGAGCGTGTGACCCCCTGGCCTGGCACACAAGCGGCAAGGTACAGGGTCAGTCCCTCTGACCTCACAGTGATATCTGTAGCCCAGCCTCAGCCGCATCACCATCAGATCAGAGGATGCACTGAGCCTACCATAAGTGTGGGTGCAGATAGTTGATACCTGGGCATAGTGACTTAAGAGGAAATAGCTGGTCATCCGCTCACGATATCGGTTATGGCGAAGACGGGAGGGAGAAGACGGACATTCGCAATCATATTCTTTTTTTTTTACAACAAAGGAGACAGCACAAGGGCACACAAAAAAAGGAAACAATAAAAAAAGCCCGCTACTCGCTGCTCCTGTAAAGAATCCAAAGAGGTGGCCGAAAGAGAGGTCAATTTCGGGAGGAGAGGTGTCCTGATACCCTCCTCTTGAAATAGTTCAAGTCGTAGGCAGGAGGAAATACAGATGAAGGAAGATTGTTTCAGAGTTTACCAGCGTGAGGGATGAAAGAGTGAAGATGCTGGTTAACTCTTGCATAAGGGGTTTGGACAGTACTGTATAGGGATGAAAGAGTGAAGATGCTGGTTAACTCTTGCATAAGGGGTTTGGACAGTATAGGGATGAAAGAGTGAAGATGCTGGTTAACTCGTGCGTAAGGGATTTGGACAGTATAGGGATGAAAGAGTGAAGATGCTGGTTAACTCTTGCATAAGGGGTTTGGACAGTATAGGGATGAAAGAGTGAAGATGCTGGTTAACTCTTGCATAAGGGGTTTGGACAGTATAGGGATGAAAGAGTGAAGATGCTGGTTAACTCGTGCGTAAGGGATTTGGACAGTATAGGGATGAAAGAGTGAAGATGCTGGTTAACTCTTGCATAAGGGGTTTGGACAGTATAGGGATGAAAGAGTGAAGATGCTGGTTAACTCTTGCATAAGGGGTTTGGACAGTATAGGGATGAAAGAGTGAAGATGCTGGTTAACTCTTGCATAAGGGGTTTGGACAGTATAGGGATGAAAGATTGAAGATGCTGGTTAACTCTTGCATAAGGGGTTTGGACAGTATAGGGATGAAAGATTGAAGATGCTGGTTAACTCTTGCATAAGGGGTTTGGACAGTATAGGGATGAAAGAGTGAAGATGCTGGTTAACTCTTGCATAAGGGGTTTGGACAGTATAGGGATGAAAGAGTGAAGATGCTGGTTAACTCGTGCGTAAGGGATTTGGACAGTATAGGGATGAAAGATTGAAGATGCTGGTTAACTCATGCATAAGGGGTTTGGACAGTATAGGGATGAAAGAGTGAAGATGCTGGTTAACTCTTGCATAAGGGGTTTGGACAGTATAGGGATGAAAGAGTGAAGATGCTGGTTAACTCTTGCATAAGGGGTTTGGACAGTATAGGGATGAAAGATTGAAGATGCTGGTTAACTCTTGCATAAGGGTTTGGACAGTAAAGGGATGAAAGAGTGAAGATGCTGGTTAACTCTTGCATAAGGGTTTTGGACAGTATAGGGATGAAAGAGTGAAGATGCTGGTTAACTCTTGCATAAGGGGTTTGGACAGTATTTTTTTTTTTTTTTTTTTTTTTTTACAGCAAAGGAGACAGTTCAAGGGCACACAAAAAGCAAACATTAATGAAAAAAAAAAAGCCCGCTACTCACTGCTCCTAAAAAGAATCCAAAGAGGTGGCCGAAAGATAGGTCAGTTTTGGGAGGAGAGGTGTCCTGATACCCTCCTCTTGAAAGAGTTTAAGTCGTAGGCAGGAGGAAATACAGATGAAGGAAGATTGTTCCAGAGTTTACCAGCGTGAGGGATGAAAGAGTGAAGATGCTGGTTAACTCTTGCATAAGGGGTTTGGACAGTATAGGGATGAGCATGAGTAGAAAGTCGAGTGCAGCGGGGCCGCGGGAGGGGGGGAGGCATGCAGTTAGCAAGTTCAGAAGAGCAGTCAGCGTGGAAATATCGATAGAAGATAGAAAGAGAGGCAACATTGCGGCGGAATTTAAGAGGTAGAAGACTATCAGTATGAGGAGGAGAGCTGATGAGACGAAGAGCCTTAGCCTCCACTCTGTCCAGAAGAGCTGTGTGAGTGGAGCCCCCCCACACATGAGATGCATACTCCATACGAGGGCGGACAAGGCCACTGTATATGGACAGCAACTGTGCAGGGGAGAAGAACTGGCGGAGACGGTACAAAACGCCCAGCCTCGAGGAAGCTGATTTAGTATGAGATGAGATATGAAGTTTCCAGTTGAGATTTTGAGTTAAGGATAGACCGAGAATGTTTAGTGTTGAGGAAGGTGATAGCTGGGTGTTGTCAAAGAATAGGGATAGTTGTTTGGAAGATTGTGTCGAGTGGATAGGTGGAGAAACTGTGTTTTGAGGCGTTGAAGGACACCAGGTTCTTCTTGCCCCAATCGGAAATAATAGTAAGGTCTGAGGCTAAGCGTTCTGCAGTCTCCAGCCTTGAGTCGTTAAGTTCCTGAAGGGTGGGTCTTCTATTAAAAGAAGTTGAATAATGCAGAGTGGAATCATCGGCGTAGGAATGGATAGGACAGTTCGTTTTGGAAAGAAGATCATCAATGAACAACAGAAAAAGAGTGGGAGATAGGACAGAACCCTGTGGGACACCACTGTTAATAGATTTAGGAGAAGAACAGTGACCGTCTACCACGGCAGAAATAGAACGGTCAGAAAGGAAACTGGAGATAAAGGTACAGAGAAGGATAGAAACCGTAGGAGGGTAGTTTTGAAAGCAAAGATTTGTGCCAGACCCTATCAAAAGCTTTTGATATGTCCAGCACAATAGCAAAAGTTTCACCGAAACGGCTAAGAGAGGATGACCAAGAGTCAGTTAAGAAGGCTAGGAGATCACCAGTAGAACGCCCCTTGCGGAACCCATACTGGCGATCAGATAGAAGGTCAGAAGTGGAAGGTGCTTTTGAATCTTCCGGTTAAGGATTGATTCAAAAGCTTTAGATAGACAAGAAAGTAAAGCAATAGGACGGTAGTTTGAGGGATTGGAGCGGTCACCCTTCTTAGGTACAGGCTGTATGAAGGCATACTTCCAGCAAGAAGGAAAGGTAGATGTTGACAGGCAGAGGCGAAAGAGTTTGACCAGGCAGGGTGACAGCACGGAGGCACAGTTTTTAAGGACAATAGGAGGCACTCCATCAGGTCCATAAGCCTTCTGAGGATTGAGGCCAGAGAGGGCATAGAAAACATCATTTTGAAGAATCTTTATAACAGGCATAAAGGAGTCAGAGGGGGGATGAGTAGGAGGAATATGCCCAGAATCGTCCAGAGTGGAGTTTTTAGAAAAAGTTTGAGAGAAGAGTTCAGCCTTAGAGATAGATGAGACGGCAGTGTTGCCGTCAGGACTGAGTGGAGGAAAGATGAAGAAGTGAAGTTGGAGGAGATGTTTTTGGCTAGATGCCAGAAGTCACAGGAAGAGTTAGAGAAAGCAAGGTTTTGACATTTTCTATTAATGAAAGAATTTTTGGTTAGTCGGAGAATAGATTTGGCACGATTTCGGGCAGAAATGTAAAGTTCATAATTAGCATTAGTTTGAAGGCTCTGGATGATAGGGATGAAAGAGTGAAGATGCTGGTTAACTCTTGCATAAGGGGTTTGGACAGTATAGGGATGAAAGAGTGAAGATGCTGGTTAACTCTTGCATAAGGGGTTTGGACAGTAAAGGGATGAAAGAGTGAAGATGCTGGTTAACTCTTGCATAAGGGTTGTGGACTGTATAGGGATGAAAGAGTGAAGATGCTGGTTAACTCTTGCATAAGGGGTTTGGACAGTATAGGGATGAAAGAGTGAAGATGCTGGTTAACTCTTGCATAAGGGGTTTGGACAGTATAGGGATGAAAGAGTGAAGATGCTGGTTAACTCTTGCATAAGGGGTTTGGACAGTATAGGGATGAAAGAGTGAAGATGCTGGTTAACTCTTGCATAAGGGGTTTGGACAGTAAAGGGATGAAAGAGTGAAGATGCTGGTTAACTCTTGCATAAGGGGTTTGGACAGTAAAGGGATGAAAGAGTGAAGATGCTGGTTAACTCGTGCATAAGGGGTTTGGACAGTAAAGGGATGAGCATGAGTAGAAAGTCACCGGAAAGGCCATACGTTGGGCCATATCAAACGTATCGGGGTCCCCTCACGACTATCTCCAAAGGCCACAGAGAAGATTTAACCGGGTTTTCATGGGTATAGTATAGTGATTTTCCTGTTCGTGGTGCTGCAGAAGTCGTGTAGTACTTCTGTCACCAGGATCACCAAACTACCTCATGAAAAGCCAACCAACTTCTACAAGAGGCATTGCTAACACGGGTCAGAGTTTAAAGCGGAAGGGAAGTTATAAGAGGGAGAGAGAGAGGAGAAGGGACGGTGTGTGTGTGTGTGTGTGTGTGTTGAGGCGAAGTGCATAATCCCATGTATATATGTATGTATGTAAGTATGAATGGAGCCTGCGTGCAATACAGAAGGTTTATATCTATATGTACATCTGCCTGTGTGTACATAGAGCGGAAGGGTGTGTTTGCATGGAGATGAGACGTGTATATGTGTGCCGGTGAGGGAGGGGGAGAAGGAGGAAGTGAAGGGGGAGAGAGAGGAAGGGACGGGAGAAGAGGGAAGGAAAAGGGATGGGAGGGGTGGAAATAGTGTAGAAATGGGTCAGACATGGAGGAATAGTGAGTGGAGCAGAAGGGAATATGAGGAAGAAACGAGAAGTAATACGTGGAGACGGGATAAGTGAAGGAATGGTGGACGTGAGTGAAGGGATGCAGTATGGAAATGGGTCAGACATGGAGGAATAGTGAGTGGAGCAGAAGGGAATATGAGGAAGAAACGAGAAGTAATACGTGGAGACGGGATAAGTGAAGGGAATGGATCAGACATGGAGGAATAGTGAGTGGAGCAGAAGGGAATATGAGGAAGAAACGAGAAGTAATACATGGAGACGGGATAAGTGAAGGGATGCAGTATAGAAATGGGTCAGACATGGAGGAATAGTGAGTGGAGCAGAAGGGAATATGAGGAAGAAACGAGAGGTAATACATGGAGACGGATAAGTGAAGGGATGCAGTATGGAAATGGGTCAGACATGGAGGAATAGTGAGTGGAGCAGAAGGGCATATGAGGAAGAAACGAGAAGTAATACATGGAGACGGGATAAGTGAAGGGATGCAGTACAGAAATGGATCACACATGGAGGAATAGTGAGTGGAGCAGAAGGGAATATGAGGAAGAAACGAGAAGTAATACGTGGAGACGGGATAAGTGAAGGGATGCAGTATAGAAATGGGTCAGACATGGAGGAATAGTGAGTGGAGCAGAAGGGAATATGAGGAAGAAACGAGAAGTAATACGTGGAGACGGGATAAGTGAAGGGATGCAGTATAGAAATGGGTCAGACATGGAGGAATAGTGAGTGGAGCAGAAGGGCATATAAGGAAGAAACGAGAAGTAATACGTGGAGACGGGATAAGTGAAGGGAATGGATCAGACATGGAGGAATAGTGAGTGGAGCAGAAGGGAATATGAGGAAGAAACGAGAAGTAATACGTGGAGACGGGATAAGTGAAGGGAATGGATCAGACATGGAGGAATAGTGAGTGGAGCAGAAGGGAATATGAGGAAGAAACGAGAAGTAATACATGGAGACGGGATATGTTAAGGGATGCAGTATATAAATAGATCAGACATGGAGGAATAGTGAGTGGAGCAGAAGGGAATATGAGGAAGAAACGAGAAGTAATACGTGGAGACGGGATAAGTGAAGGGATGCAGTACAGAAATGGATCAGACATGGAGGAATAGTGAGTGGAGTAGAAAGGGGTATAAGGAAGAAACGAGAAGTAATACATGGAGACGGGATATGTGAAGGGATGGTGGGGGATCAAAATAATACAAAAAGTAAGTTAACACGTGACAGGAGTTTGACAAGGGGAGCAAAGGGAGCAAATGAGGAATAAAGAACGGAGATGATGCGAGAGGGAAGCAAAAATGATTAAAAGGGAGATAAGAGAGGATAGGCAAGTCAAATAATGGAAACGAAGGGAACAGAAGGGAAGGAGAAGGAGATGAGATTCAACGAAGAAGATTAACATAGAGATTGAATGATAGAATAGAGATAGAGGAGAAGGGTAAGAGGGAGATAGAGAGAATGGGACACTGAAAGAATAGATGCGAGGGAATGAATGAAAATTAGGAGATAAAATAAAGTAAGGAAGAAAAAGAAAGATAGAGAGATAGAGAGACAGAGAGAAAAAGAAAGATAGAGACGAGGGACACAGAAGAGAATGAGGTGATAAAATTAATTAGGGAAAAAGGACTCGATAAAAAAAAAGGAGAAAAAGCAATGGAAAATTAAGTAACAGAAAAAAGAAAGATAGAGAGATAGGGAGATAGAGAGATAGAGAGAAAGATAGAAAAAGAAGAAGAATGAGAGGAGATAAAATTAATTAGGGAAAAAGGACTGGATTAAAAAAGAAAGGAAATATAGCAATGGAAAACAAAGTAACAGAAAAAGAAAGATAGAGAGATAGGGAGATAGAGAGATAGAGAGATAAAGATAGAAAAAGAAGAAGAATGAGAGGAGATAAAATTAATTAGGAAAAAAGACTGGATAAAAAAAGAAAGGAGAAAAAGCAATGGAAAACAAAGTAACAGAAAAAAATAAAGATAGAGAGATAGGGAGATAGAGAGATAGAGAGAGAAAGATATAAAAAGAAGAAGAATGAGAGGAGATAAAATTAATTAGGAAAAAAAGGACTCGATAAAAAAAAAAACAGATATAGCAATGGAAAACAAAGTAACAGAAAAGGAAAGATAGAGAGATAGGGAGATAGAGAGATCGAGAGAAAGATAGAAAAAGAAGAAGAATGAGAGGAGATAAAATT